>NC_053390.1:514487217-514694296 GCF_905171765.1 Bufo bufo | reverse complement strand
GGGATAGATTTTAAGTAGGCCTCAAATACCACAAACTAGTTATTTTCAGAATGGCAAATTTGGGAATGCTTTTTCAACCCAGAACAAAAAGTCTGCTTTTACGGTCACTACAAATAACTTGACCAGCTAAAACTGTGCAGATTTGGTTGAATAGAGATGTGAGACCTGTTTTTTTTTTGCGCTGTGTGACAGTTATAGGTTTAATCACAGAATGACACTTCTATCAGCACGCTAGCGTGTGTCTTAGGTTTTTCTGAATGACACTATCAATACCTTCAATGTAAGATTTTCTTTTTGGGATAGATTTCAAGTAAGCCTCAAATACCACAAACTAGTTATTTTCAGAATGGCAAATTTGGGAATGCTTTTTCAACCCAGAACAAAAAGTCTGCTTTTACGGTCACTACAAATAACTTGACCAGCTAAAACTGTGCAGATTTGGTTGAATAGAGATGTGAGACCTGTTTTTTTTTTTTGCGCTGTGTGACAGTTATAGGTTTAATCACAGAATGACACTTCTATCAGCACGCTAGCGTGTGTCTTAGGTTTTTCTAAATGACACTATCAATACCTTCAATGTAAGATTTTCTTTTTGGGATAGATTTCAAGTAGGCCTCAAATACCACAAACTAGTTATTTTCAGAATGGCAAATTTGGGAATGCTTTTTCAACCCAGAACAAAAAGTCTGCTTTTACGGTCACTACAAATAACTTGACCAGCTAAAACTGTGCAGATTTGGTTGAATAGAGATGTGAGACCTGTTTTTTTTTTGCTCTGTGTGACAGTTATAGGTTTAATCACAGAATGACACTTCTATCAGCACGCTAGCGTGTGTCTTAGGTTTTTCTGAATGACACTATCAATACCTTCAATGTAAGATTTTATTTTTGGGATAGATTTCAAGTAGGCCTCAAATACCACAAACTAGTTATTTTCAGAATGGCAAATTTGGGAATGCTTTTTCAACCCAGAACAAAAAGTCTGCTTTTACGGTCACTACAAATAACTTGACCAGCTAAAACTGTGCAGATTTGGTTGAATGGAGATGTGAGACCTGTTTTTTTTTGCGCTGTGTGACAGTTATGGGTTTAATCACAGAATGACACTTCTATCAGCACTCTAGCGTGTGTCTTAGGTTTTTCTGAATGACACTATCAATACCTTCAATGTAAGATTTTATTTTTGGGATAGATTTCAAGTAGGCCTCAAATACCACAAACTAGTTATTTTCAGAATGGCAAATTTGGGAATGCTTTTTCAACCCAGAACAAAAAGTCTGCTTTTACGGTCACTACAAATAACTTGACCAGCTAAAACTGTGCAGATTTGGTTGAATAGAGATGTGAGACCTGTTTTTTTTTGCGCTGTGTGACAGTTATGGGTTTAATCACAGAATGACACTTCTATCAGCACGCTAGCGTGTGTCTTAGGTTTTTCTGAATGACACTATCAATACCTTCAATGTAAGATTTTCTTTTTGGGATAGATTTCAAGTAGGCCTCAAATACCACAAACTAGTTATTTTGAGAATGGCAAATTTGGGAATGCTTTTTCAACCCAGAACAAAAAGTCTGCTTTTACGGTCACTACAAATAACTTGACCAGCTAAAACTGTGCAGATTTGGTTGAATAGAGATGTGAGACCTGTTTTTTTTTTGCGCTGTGTGACAGTTATAGGTTTAATCACAGAATAACACTTCTATCAGCACGCTAGCATGTGTCTTAGGTTTTTCTGAATGACACTATCAATACCTTCAATGTAAGATTTTCTTTTTGGGATAGATTTCAAGTAGGCCTCAAATACCACAAACTAGTTATTTTGAGAATGGCAAATTTGGGAATGCTTTTTCAACCCAGAACAAAAAGTCTGCTTTTACGGTCACTACAAATAACTTGACCAGCTAAAACTGTGCAGATTTGGTTGAATAGAGATGTGAGACCTGTTTTTTTTTTGCGCTGTGTGACAGTTATAGGTTTAATCACAGAATGACACTTCTATCAGCACGCTAGCGTGTGTCTTAGGTTTTTCTAAATGACACTATCAATACCTTCAATGTAAGATTTTATTTTTGGGATAGATTTCAAGTAGGCCTCAAATACCACAAACTAGTTATTTTCAGAATGGCAAATTTGGGAATGCTTTTTCAACCCAGAACAAAAAGTCTGCTTTTACGGTCACTACAAATAACTTGACCAGCTAAAACTGTGCAGATTTGGTTGAATAGAGATGTGAGACCTGTTTTTTTTTTGGCTGTGTGACAGTTATAGTTTTAATCACAGAATGACACTTCTATCAGCACGCAAGCGTGTGTCTTAGGTTTTTCTGAATGACACTATCAATACCTTCAATGTAAGATTTTATTTTTGGGATAGATTTCAAGTAGGCCTCAAATACCACAAACTAGTTATTTTCAGAATGGCAAATTTGGGAATGCTTTTTCAACCCAGAACAAAAAGTCTGCTTTTACGGTCACTACAAATAACTTGACCAGCTAAAACTGTGCAGATTTGGTTGAATAGAGATGTGAGACCTGTTTTTTTTTGCGCTGTGTGACAGTTATAGGTTTAATCACAGAATGACACTTCTATCAGCACGCTAGCGTGTGTCTTAGGTTTTTCTGAATGACACTATCAATACCTTCAATGTAAGATTTTCTTTTTGGGATAGATTTCAAGTAGGCCTCAAATACCACAAACTAGTTATTTTCAGAATGGCAAATTTGGGAATGCTTTTTCAACCCAGAACAAAAAGTCTGCTTTTACGGTCACTACAAATAACTTGACCAGCTAAAACTGTGCAGATTTGGTTGAATAGAGATGTGAGACCTGTTTTTTTTTGCGCTGTGTGACAGTTATAGGTTTAATCACAGAATGACACTTCTATCAGCACGCTAGCGTGTGTCTTAGGTTTTTCTGAATGACACTATCAATACCTTCAATGTAAGATTTTATTTTTGGGATAGATTTCAAGTAGGCCTCAAATACCACAAACTAGTTATTTTCAGAATGGCAAATTTGGGAATGCTTTTTCAACCCAGAACAAAAAGTCTGCTTTTACGGTCACTACAAATAACTTGACCAGCTAAAACTGTGCAGATTTGGTTGAATGGAGATGTGAGACCTGTTTTTTTTTTGCGCTGTGTGACAGTTATAGGTTTAATCACAGAATGACACTTCTATCAGCACGCTAGCATGTGTCTTAGGTTTTTCTGAATGACACTATCAATACCTTCAATGTAAGATTTTCTTTTTGGGATAGATTTCAAGGAGGCCTCAAATACCACAAACTAGTTATTTTCAGAATGGCAAATTTGGGAATGCTTTTTCAACCCAGAACAAAAAGTCTGCTTTTACGGTCACTACAAATAACTTGACCAGCTAAAACTGTGCAGATTTGGTTGAATAGAGATGTGAGACCTGTTTTTTTTTTGCGCTGTGTGACAGTTATAGGTTTAATCACAGAATGACACTTCTATCAGCACGCTAGCATGTGTCTTAGGTTTTTATGAATGACACTATCAATACCTTCAATGTAAGATTTTCTTTTTGGGATAGATTTCAAGTAGGCCTCAAATACCACAAACTAGTTATTTTCAGAATGGCAAATTTGGGAATGCTTTTTCAACCCAGAACAAAAAGTCTGCTTTTACGGTCACTACAAATAACTTGACCAGCTAAAACTGTGCAGATTTGGTTGAATAGAGATGTGAGACCTGTTTTTTTTTTGCGCTGTGTGACAGTTATAGGTTTAATCACAGAATGACACTTCTATCAGCACGCTAGCGTGTGTCTTAGGTTTTTCTGAATGACACTATCAATACCTTCAATGTAAGATTTTCTTTTTGGGATAGATTTCAAGTAGGCCTCAAATACCACAAACTAGTTATTTTCAGAATGGCAAATTTGGGAATGCTTTTTCAACCCAGAACAAAAAGTCTGCTTTTACGGTCACTACAAATAACTTGACCAGCTAAAACTGTGCAGATTTGGTTGAATAGAGATGTGAGACCTGTTTTTTTTTTGCGCTGTGTGACAGTTATAGGTTTAATCACAGAATGACACTTCTATCAGCACGCTAGCGTGTGTCTTCGATTTTTCTGAATGACACTATCAATACCTTCAATGTAAGATTTTCTTTTTGGGATAGATTTCAAGTAGGCCTCAAATACCACAAACTAGTTATTTTCAGAATGGCAAATTTGGGAATGCTTTTTCAACCCAGAACAAAAAGTCTGCTTTTACGGTCACTACAAATAACTTGACCAGCTAAAACTGTGCAGATTTGGTTGAATAGAGATGTGAGACCTGTTTTTTTTTTGCTCTGTGTGACAGTTATAGGTTTAATCACAGAATGACACTTCTATCAGCACGCTAGCGTGTGTCTTAGGTTTTTCTGAATGACACTATCAATACCTTCAATGTAAGATTTTCTTTTTGGGATAGATTTCAAGTAGGCCTCAAATACCACAAACTAGTTATTTTCAGAATGGCAAATTTGGGAATGCTTTTTCAACCCAGAACAAAAAGTCTGCTTTTACGGTCACTACAAATAACTTGACCAGCTAAAACTGTGCAGATTTGGTTGAATGGAGATGTGAGACCTGTTTTTTTTTGCGCTGTGTGACAGTTATGGGTTTAATCACAGAATGACACTTCTATCAGCACGCTAGCGTGTGTCTTAGGTTTTTCTGAATGACACTATCAATACCTTCAATGTAAGATTTTATTTTTGGGATAGATTTCAAGTAGGCCTCAAATACCACAAACTAGTTATTTTCAGAATGGCAAATTTGGGAATGCTTTTTCAACCCAGAACAAAAAGTCTGCTTTTACGGTCACTACAAATAACTTGACCAGCTAAAACTGTGCAGATTTGGTTGAATAGAGATGTGAGACCTGTTTTTTTTTTGCGCTGTGTGACAGTTATGGGTTTAATCACAGAATGACACTTCTATCAGCACGCTAGCGTGTGTCTTAGGTTTTTCTGAATGACACTATCAATACCTTCAATGTAAGATTTTCTTTTTGGGATAGATTTCAAGTAGGCCTCAAATACCACAAACTAGTTATTTTGAGAATGGCAAATTTGGGAATGCTTTTTCAACCCAGAACAAAAAGTCTGCTTTTACGGTCACTACAAATAACTTGACCAGCTAAAACTGTGCAGATTTGGTTGAATAGAGATGTGAGACCTGTTTTTTTTTTGCGCTGTGTGACAGTTATAGGTTTAATCACAGAATGACACTTCTATCAGCACGCTAGCATGTGTCTTAGGTTTTTCTGAATGACACTATCAATACCTTCAATGTAAGATTTTCTTTTTGGGATAGATTTTAAGTAGGCCTCAAATACCACAAACTAGTTATTTTCAGAATGGCAAATTTGGGAATGCTTTTTCAACCCAGAACAAAAAGTCTGCTTTTACGGTCACTACAAATAACTTGACCAGCTAAAACTGTGCAGATTTGGTTGAATAGAGATGTGAGACCTGTTTTTTTTTTGCGCTGTGTGACAGTTATAGGTTTAATCACAGAATGACACTTCTATCAGCACGCTAGCGTGTGTCTTAGGTTTTTCTGAATGACACTATCAATACCTTCAATGTAAGATTTTCTTTTTGGGATAGATTTCAAGTAGGCCTCAAATACCACAAACTAGTTATTTTGAGAATGGCAAATTTGGGAATGCTTTTTCAACCCAGAACAAAAAGTCTGCTTTTACGGTCACTACAAATAACTTGACCAGCTAAAACTGTGCAGATTTGGTTGAATAGAGATGTGAGACCTGTTTTTTTTTTGCGCTGTGTGACAGTTATAGGTTTAATCACAGAATGACACTTCTATCAGCACGCTAGCATGTGTCTTAGGTTTTTCTGAATGACACTATCAATACCTTCAATGTAAGATTTTCTTTTTGGGATAGATTTTAAGTAGGCCTCAAATACCACAAACTAGTTATTTTCAGAATGGCAAATTTGGGAATGCTTTTTCAACCCAGAACAAAAAGTCTGCTTTTACGGTCACTACAAATAACTTGACCAGCTAAAACTGTGCAGATTTGGTTGAATAGAGATGTGAGACCTGTTTTTTTTTTGCGCTGTGTGACAGTTATAGGTTTAATCACAGAATGACACTTCTATCAGCACGCTAGCGTGTGTCTTAGGTTTTTCTGAATGACACTATCAATACCTTCAATGTAAGATTTTCTTTTTGGGATAGATTTCAAGTAGGCCTCAAATACCACAAACTAGTTATTTTCAGAATGGCAAATTTGGGAATGCTTTTTCAACCCAGAACAAAAAGTCTGCTTTTACGGTCACTACAAATAACTTGACCAGCTAAAACTGTGCAGATTTGGTTGAATAGAGATGTGAGACCTGTTTTTTTTTTGCGCTGTGTGACAGTTATAGGTTTAATCACAGAATGACACTTCTATCAGCACGCTAGCGTGTGTCTTAGGTTTTTCTGAATGACACTATCAATACCTTCAATGTAAGATTTTATTTTTGGGATAGATTTCAAGTAGGCCTCAAATACCACAAACTAGTTATTTTCAGAATGGCAAATTTGGGAATGCTTTTTCAACCCAGAACAAAAAGTCTGCTTTTACGGTCACTACAAATAACTTGACCAGCTAAAACTGTGCAGATTTGGTTGAATAGAGATGTGAGACCTGTTTTTTTTTTGCGCTGTGTGACAGTTATAGGTTTAATCACAGAATGACACTTCTATCAGCACGCTAGCGTGTGTCTTAGGTTTTTCTGAATGACACTATCAATACCTTCAATGTAAGATTTTATTTTTGGGATAGATTTCAAGTAGGCCTCAAATACCACAAACTAGTTATTTTCAGAATGGCAAATTTGGGAATGCTTTTTCAACCCAGAACAAAAAGTCTGCTTTTACGGTCACTACAAATAACTTGACCAGCTAAAACTGTGCAGATTTGGTTGAATAGAGATGTGAGACCTGTTTTTTTTTGCGCTGTGTGACAGTTATAGGTTTAATCACAGAATGACACTTCTATCAGCACGCTAGCGTGTGTCTTAGGTTTTTCTGAATGACACTATCAATACCTTCAATGTAAGATTTTATTTTTGGGATAGATTTCAAGTAGGCCTCAAATACCACAAACTAGTTATTTTCAGAATGGCAAATTTGGGAATGCTTTTTCAACCCAGAACAAAAAGTCTGCTTTTACGGTCACTACAAATAACTTGACCAGCTAAAACTGTGCAGATTTGGTTGAATAGAGATGTGAGACCTGTTTTTTTTTTGCGCTGTGTGACAGTTATAGGTTTAATCACAGAATGACACTTCTATCAGCACGCTAGCGTGTGTCTTAGGTTTTTCTGAATGACACTATCAATACCTTCAATGTAAGATTTTCTTTTTGGGATAGATTTCAAGTAGGCCTCAAATACCACAAACTAGTTATTTTCAGAATGGCAAATTTGGGAATGCTTTTTCAACCCAGAACAAAAAGTCTGCTTTTACGGTCACTACAAATAACTTGACCAGCTAAAACTGTGCAGATTTGGTTGAATAGAGATGTGAGACCTGTTTTTTTTTTGCGCTGTGTGACAGTTATAGGTTTAATCACAGAATGACACTTCTATCAGCACGCTAGCATGTGTCTTAGGTTTTTCTGAATGACACTATCAATACCTTCAATGTAAGATTTTCTTTTTGGGATAGATTTCAAGTAGGCCTCAAATACCACAAACTAGTTATTTTCAGAATGGCAAATTTGGGAATGCTTTTTCAACCCAGAACAAAAAGTCTGCTTTTACGGTCACTACAAATAACTTGACCAGCTAAAACTGTGCAGATTTGGTTGAATAGAGATGTGAGACCTGTTTTTTTTTTGCGCTGTGTGACAGTTATAGGTTTAATCACAGAATGACACTTCTATCAGCACGCTAGCGTGTGTCTTAGGTTTTTCTGAATGACACTATCAATACCTTCAATGTAAGATTTTATTTTTGGGATAGATTTCAAGTAGGCCTCAAATACCACAAACTAGTTATTTTCAGAATGGCAAATTTGGGAATGCTTTTTCAACCCAGAACAAAAAGTCTGCTTTTACGGTCACTACAAATAACTTGACCAGCTAAAACTGTGCAGATTTGGTTGAATAGAGATGTGAGACCTGTTTTTTTTTTGCGCTGTGTGACAGTTATAGGTTTAATCACAGAATGACACTTCTATCAGCACGCTAGCGTGTGTCTTAGGTTTTTCTGAATGACACTATCAATACCTTCAATGTAAGATTTTCTTTTTGGGATAGATTTCAAGTAGGCCTCAAATACCACAAACTAGTTATTTTCAGAATGGCAAATTTGGGAATGCTTTTTCAACCCAGAACAAAAAGTCTGCTTTTACGGTCACTACAAATAACTTGACCAGCTAAAACTGTGCAGATTTGGTTGAATAGAGATGTGAGACCTGTTTTTTTTTTGCGCTGTGTGACAGTTATAGGTTTAATCACAGAATGACACTTCTATCAGCACGCTAGCGTGTGTCTTAGGTTTTTCTGAATGACACTATCAATACCTTCAATGTAAGATTTTCTTTTTGGGATAGATTTCAAGTAGGCCTCAAATACCACAAACTAGTTATTTTCAGAATGGCAAATTTGGGAATGCTTTTTCAACCCAGAACAAAAAGTCTGCTTTTACGGTCACTACAAATAACTTGACCAGCTAAAACTGTGCAGATTTGGTTGAATAGAGATGTGAGACCTGTTTTTTTTTGCGCTGTGTGACAGTTATAGGTTTAATCACAGAATGACACTTCTATCAGCACGCTAGCGTGTGTCTTAGGTTTTTCTGAATGACACTATCAATACCTTCAATGTAAGATTTTATTTTTGGGATAGATTTCAAGTAGGCCTCAAATACCACAAACTAGTTATTTTCAGAATGGCAAATTTGGGAATGCTTTTTCAACCCAGAACAAAAAGTCTGCTTTTACGGTCACTACAAATAACTTGACCAGCTAAAACTGTGCAGATTTGGTTGAATGAGATGTGAGACCTGTTTTTTTTTTGCGCTGTGTGACAGTTATAGGTTTAATCACAGAATGACACTTCTATCAGCACGCTAGCATGTGTCTTAGGTTTTTCTGAATGACACTATCAATACCTTCAATGTAAGATTTTCTTTTTGGGATAGATTTTAAGTAGGCCTCAAATACCACAAACTAGTTATTTTCAGAATGGCAAATTTGGGAATGCTTTTTCAACCCAGAACAAAAAGTCTGCTTTTACGGTCACTACAAATAACTTGACCAGCTAAAACTGTGCAGATTTGGTTGAATAGAGATGTGAGACCTGTTTTTTTTTTGCGCTGTGTGACAGTTATAGGTTTAATCACAGAATGACACTTCTATCAGCACGCTAGCATGTGTCTTAGGTTTTTCTGAATGACACTATCAATACCTTCAATGTAAGATTTTCTTTTTGGGATAGATTTTAAGTAGGCCTCAAATACCACAAACTAGTTATTTTCAGAATGGCAAATTTGGGAATGCTTTTTCAACCCAGAACAAAAAGTCTGCTTTTACGGTCACTACAAATAACTTGACCAGCTAAAACTGTGCAGATTTGGTTGAATAGAGATGTGAGACCTGTTTTTTTTTTGCGCTGTGTGACAGTTATAGGTTTAATCACAGAATGACACTTCTATCAGCACGCTAGCGTGTGTCTTAGGTTTTTCTGAATGACACTATCAATACCTTCAATGTAAGATTTTATTTTTGGGATAGATTTCAAGTAGGCCTCAAATACCACAAACTAGTTATTTTCAGAATGGCAAATTTGGGAATGCTTTTTCAACCCAGAACAAAAAGTCTGCTTTTACGGTCACTACAAATAACTTGACCAGCTAAAACTGTGCAGATTTGGTTGAATAGAGATGTGAGACCTGTTTTTTTTTTGCGCTGTGTGACAGTTATAGGTTTAATCACAGAATGACACTTCTATCAGCACGCTAGCGTGTGTCTTAGGTTTTTCTGAATGACACTATCAATACCTTCAATGTAAGATTTTCTTTTTGGGATAGATTTCAAGTAGGCCTCAAATACCACAAACTAGTTATTTTCAGAATGGCAAATTTGGGAATGCTTTTTCAACCCAGAACAAAAAGTCTGCTTTTACGGTCACTACAAATAACTTGACCAGCTAAAACTGTGCAGATTTGGTTGAATAGAGATGTGAGACCTGTTTTTTTTTGCGCTGTGTGACAGTTATAGGTTTAATCACAGAATGACACTTCTATCAGCACGCTAGCGTGTGTCTTAGGTTTTTCTGAATGACACTATCAATACCTTCAATGTAAGATTTTATTTTTGGGATAGATTTCAAGTAGGCCTCAAATACCACAAACTAGTTATTTTCAGAATGGCAAATTTGGGAATGCTTTTTCAACCCAGAACAAAAAGTCTGCTTTTACGGTCACTACAAATAACTTGACCAGCTAAAACTGTGCAGATTTGGTTGAATGGAGATGTGAGACCTGTTTTTTTTTTGCGCTGTGTGACAGTTATAGGTTTAATCACAGAATGACACTTCTATCAGCACGCTAGCATGTGTCTTAGGTTTTTCTGAATGACACTATCAATACCTTCAATGTAAGATTTTCTTTTTGGGATAGATTTCAAGGAGGCCTCAAATACCACAAACTAGTTATTTTCAGAATGGCAAATTTGGGAATGCTTTTTCAACCCAGAACAAAAAGTCTGCTTTTACGGTCACTACAAATAACTTGACCAGCTAAAACTGTGCAGATTTGGTTGAATAGAGATGTGAGACCTGTTTTTTTTTTGCGCTGTGTGACAGTTATAGGTTTAATCACAGAATGACACTTCTATCAGCACGCTAGCATGTGTCTTAGGTTTTTATGAATGACACTATCAATACCTTCAATGTAAGATTTTCTTTTTGGGATAGATTTCAAGTAGGCCTCAAATACCACAAACTAGTTATTTTCAGAATGGCAAATTTGGGAATGCTTTTTCAACCCAGAACAAAAAGTCTGCTTTTACGGTCACTACAAATAACTTGACCAGCTAAAACTGTGCAGATTTGGTTGAATAGAGATGTGAGACCTGTTTTTTTTTTGCGCTGTGTGACAGTTATAGGTTTAATCACAGAATGACACTTCTATCAGCACGCTAGCGTGTGTCTTAGGTTTTTCTGAATGACACTATCAATACCTTCAATGTAAGATTTTATTTTTGGGATAGATTTCAAGTAGGCCTCAAATACCACAAACTAGTTATTTTCAGAATGGCAAATTTGGGAATGCTTTTTCAACCCAGAACAAAAAGTCTGCTTTTACGGTCACTACAAATAACTTGACCAGCTAAAACTGTGCAGATTTGGTTGAATAGAGATGTGAGACCTGTTTTTTTTTTGCGCTGTGTGACAGTTATAGTTTTAATCACAGAATGACACTTCTATCAGCACGCTAGCGTGTGTCTTAGGTTTTTCTGAATGACACTAACAATACCTTCAATGTAAGATTTTCTTTTTGGGATAGATTTCAAGTAGGCCTCAAATACCACAAACTAGTTATTTTCAGAATGGCAAATTTGGGAATGCTTTTTCAACCCAGAACAAAAAGTCTGCTTTTACGGTCACTACAAATAACTTGACCAGCTAAAACTGTGCAGATTTGGTTGAATAGAGATGTGAGACCTGTTTTTTTTTTGCGCTGTGTGACAGTTATAGGTTTAATCACAGAATGACACTTCTATCAGCACGCTAGCATGTGTCTTAGGTTTTTCTGAATGACACTATCAATACCTTCAATGTAAGATTTTCTTTTTGGGATAGATTTTAAGTAGGCCTCAAATACCACAAACTAGTTATTTTCAGAATGGCAAATTTGGGAATGCTTTTTCAACCCAGAACAAAAAGTCTGCTTTTACGGTCACTACAAATAACTTGACCAGCTAAAACTGTGCAGATTTGGTTGAATAGAGATGTGAGACCTGTTTTTTTTTTGCGCTGTGTGACAGTTATAGGTTTAATCACAGAATGACACTTCTATCAGCACGCTAGCGTGTGTCTTAGGTTTTTCTGAATGACACTATCAATACCTTCAATGTAAGATTTTCTTTTTGGGATAGATTTCAAGTAGGCCTCAAATACCACAAACTAGTTATTTTGAGAATGGCAAATTTGGGAATGCTTTTTCAACCCAGAACAAAAAGTCTGCTTTTACGGTCACTACAAATAACTTGACCAGCTAAAACTGTGCAGATTTGGTTGAATAGAGATGTGAGACCTGTTTTTTTTTTGCGCTGTGTGACAGTTATAGGTTTAATCACAGAATAACACTTCTATCAGCACGCTAGCATGTGTCTTAGGTTTTTCTGAATGACACTATCAATACCTTCAATGTAAGATTTTCTTTTTGGGATAGATTTCAAGTAGGCCTCAAATACCACAAACTAGTTATTTTCAGAATGGCAAATTTGGGAATGCTTTTTCAACCCAGAACAAAAAGTCTGCTTTTACGGTCACTACAAATAACTTGACCAGCTAAAACTGTGCAGATTTGGTTGAATAGAGATGTGAGACCTGTTTTTTTTTTGCGCTGTGTGACAGTTATAGGTTTAATCACAGAATGACACTTCTATCAGCACGCTAGCGTGTGTCTTAGGTTTTTCTAAATGACACTATCAATACCTTCAATGTAAGATTTTATTTTTGGGATAGATTTCAAGTAGGCCTCAAATACCACAAACTAGTTATTTTCAGAATGGCAAATTTGGGAATGCTTTTTTAACCCAGAACAAAAAGTCTGCTTTTACGGTCACTACAAATAACTTGACCAGCTAAAACTGTGCAGATTTGGTTGAATAGAGATGTGAGACCTGTTTTTTTTTTGCGCTGTGTGACAGTTATAGTTTTAATCACAGAATGACACTTCTATCAGCACGCAAGCGTGTGTCTTAGGTTTTTCTGAATGACACTATCAATACCTTCAATGTAAGATTTTATTTTTGGGATAGATTTCAAGTAGGCCTCAAATACCACAAACTAGTTATTTTCAGAATGGCAAATTTGGGAATGCTTTTTCAACCCAGAACAAAAAGTCTGCTTTTACGGTCACTACAAATAACTTGACCAGCTAAAACTGTGCAGATTTGGTTGAATAGAGATGTGAGACCTGTTTTTTTTTGCGCTGTGTGACAGTTATAGGTTTAATCACAGAATGACACTTCTATCAGCACGCTAGCGTGTGTCTTAGGTTTTTCTGAATGACACTATCAATACCTTCAATGTAAGATTTTCTTTTTGGGATAGATTTCAAGTAGGCCTCAAATACCACAAACTAGTTATTTTCAGAATGGCAAATTTGGGAATGCTTTTTCAACCCAGAACAAAAAGTCTGCTTTTACGGTCACTACAAATAACTTGACCAGCTCAAACTGTGCAGATTTGGTTGAATAGAGATGTGAGACCTGTTTTTTTTTGCGCTGTGTGACAGTTATAGGTTTAATCACAGAATGACACTTCTATCAGCACGCTAGCGTGTGTCTTAGGTTTTTCTGAATGACACTATCAATACCTTCAATGTAAGATTTTATTTTTGGGATAGATTTCAAGTAGGCCTCAAATACCACAAACTAGTTATTTTCAGAATGGCAAATTTGGGAATGCTTTTTCAACCCAGAACAAAAAGTCTGCTTTTACGGTCACTACAAATAACTTGACCAGCTAAAACTGTGCAGATTTGGTTGAATAGAGATGTGAGACCTGTTTTTTTTTGCGCTGTGTGACAGTTATAGGTTTAATCACAGAATGACACTTCTATCAGCACGCTAGCGTGTGTCTTAGGTTTTTCTGAATGACACTATCAATACCTTCAATATAAGATTTTCTTTTTGGGATAGATTTCAAGTAGGCCTCAAATACCACAAACTAGTTATTTTCAGAATGGCAAATTTGGGAATGCTTTTTCAACCCAGAACAAAAAGTCTGCATTTACGGTCACTACAAATAACTTGACCAGCTAAAACTGTGCAGATTTGGTTGAATAGAAATGTCAGGTCTATTTTTTAGGCGCTGGGTGACAGGCTCAACTTGCCCCTGATGTAATATATGGCCAAAAAATAACCACACTGTAATGGTTAAATGCACTTGGGTGACACAGGCTCAGCCTGCAGCTGATGTAGTATATGGCCAAAAAATAATCAGACTGTTGATGGTTAAATGCACTTGGGTGACACAGGCTCAGCCTGCAGCTGATGTAGTATATGGCCAAAAAATAACCAGACTGTTGATGGTTAAATGCACTTCGGTGACACAGGCTCAGCCTGCAGCTGATGTAGGATATAGCACAAAATAACCACACTATCGATGGTCAAATACACTTGGTGATAGCTCGTGCTGGCACACCACAAGTCACAAAATGGCCGCCGATCACCCCAGAAAAAAAGTGATCTAAAAACGCTCTGGGCAGCCTCAAAAAAGTGAGCAACTCAATAATAGCACTTCAATGATCCACAGCTGCAGATCGATCACAGAATGAAGTCTTTTGGAGGAGTTAATCTGCCTAATCTCGCCCTAACGTCGCAGCTGCAACCTCTCCCTATACTGATCATAGCAGAGTGACGTGCGGCGCTACGTGACTCCAGCTTAAATAGAGGCTGGGTCACATGGTGCACTGGCCAATCACAGCCATGCCAATAGTAGGCATGGCTGTGATGGCCTCTTGGGCCAAGTAGTATGACGCTTGTTGATTGGCTGCTTTGCAGCCTTTCAAAAAGCGCCAAGAAAGCGCCGAACACCGAACCCGAACCCGGGCTTTTACGAAAATGTTCGGGTCCGTGTCACGGACACCCCAAAATTCGGTACGAACCCGAACTATACAGTTCGGGTTCGCTCATCCCTACTCATCACATAATTCAGCGCCAGAAGTTTGCAAAAGAACATCTAAACCAGCCTGATGCATTTTGGAAACAAGTAGTGTTGATCGAACATGCTCGGCCGAACACCAGTTCGGCTCGAGCATCTCAATGCTCGGCACATGGTGGTATTCGGCCGAATACCGCATGTGCTCAAGCGCAATGCTCGAGTCTCCTCCTCGCACGTTTGTTGGCTGCTATGCAGCCAATAAACGTGCAGGTAAGTACTGCCCTTCACTGCAATGCCGTAACCATGTTGGTTACTGGCATTACAGTGATTGGCTGGCCGAAACGCATCATCTGGTGCTATATAGCACCAGATGACACGTGTTCGGCTCAATGTAAGTCAGGGAGAGCTGTGCTGAAGAAGGGAAATATAGTGTAGGGAATGAAAAAAAAAAATTGTATGTTAAAAAACTTGTCAGAGACCCAAAAGTCCTTTAAAGGACTATTGTTGTGTGTAGCAGCAGCAATAAAAAAATTTAGCGCAACCTGCGCTAAATGGCTAAAACTTTACAGACCCAAAAGTATTTTTAAGGACTATTGTTGTGTGTGGCAGCAGCAATATATATTTTTAGCGCAACCTGCGCAAAATTTATACAAATTTACAGGCCAAAAAGTCCTTTTAAGGACTGTTGTGTGTGGCAGCAGCAATATATATTTTTAGCGCATCCTGCGCTAAATATCATACAATAGTTAGGCCGCTCCAGACAGCGACATTATCTGTGCTACATCTCCTGTGTAACGTGTGCGCATCCCAAAAATATCTGTGACATCCAGTGTACTTTTTCTGTAGACGCTGTCCACTGCGGACAGTGACATTAGCTGCGCTACATCTCCTGTGCAACGTGTGCACATGCAAAAAATATCAGTGACATACAGTGTACTTTTTCTGTAGACGTTGTCCGCTGAGGAGAGTGACATTACCTGGGGTACATCTCCTGTGTAGCATTTACACATACCAAATACCTGTGACATTCCCTTTAATTTTATATTAGCCGCTGCTGACATCAGCGACATTATTTGCAGTATTTCTCCTGTGTAACGTTTCCACATCCAAAATACCTGTGACATTCCCTGTAATTTTATATTGGCCGCTGCTGACATCAGCGATATTATCTGCGGTATTTCTCCTGTGTGACGTTTCCATATCCCAAATAACTTTTTCTTTTTTTTTGCGCATACACTTACAAATCCTACGCTACTGTACGTGTGACATTCTTTAAAGCATATATAACATTTAATATGAAGAAGGTGAGCAGTAAGGGGCAGGGAAGTGGCCATGATGCTGATGGTGCACGCAGAAGCCGTCGCCCTGGGCGTGTTGAAACTGTGCCTGCTGCCAGAGCACAAGAAAAACAATCATTTATTAAACCTAGCTTCATGTCCCAGTTTGCAGGGCGGCGCAGGGCACCACTCTCAAAATCACACCAGTGCGATCAGGTGGTCTGTTGGATTGCAGCAGATAATGCTTCCAGTCGGTTAAACACCACCCTGTCTTCCCCCAAGTCCAGTCTCAGTAGCCAAGAGTCTGGTCAACACAATCCTCACCCTGATCCTCCTTTCTCCCACCATGGAGAGTCTTGCCAAACAAGTGATCCCACATTCGGATATTCCGAGGAGATCTTTTCAGCTCCATTCCTTCATTTGGGCCTCTCGACAAGCCTGCTGGATGAGGGACATGAGATCTTGTGCCCTGATTCCCAAACTCTTGAGCATCCACAGTCACAAGAAGATGACGGTGGGGAACAGTAATTAGTGTTTCACAAAGTGGATGCTGATGATGAGACACAGTTGCCAATAAGTCAACGGCAATTAGTGTCTCAAGAGGTTGATGATGAGGATGAGACACAGTTGTCAATAACTGAGGATGTTGCTAGGTCAACAAGGCGGTAGGATGAGCAGAGTGAGGTAGTGGAAGAGGAGGTGGTGGACGATGAAGTCACTGACCCAACCTGGGAAGGTGGCAAGCCGAGCGAGGAGAGTAGTACAGAGGTGGAGGGATCCGCAGCACCACAACAGACTGGAAGAGGCAGTGGGGTGGCAAAAGGGAGAAGGCGGGCCACACCAAACATACCCGCAACTGTTCCTTGGAGCACACCCTTGCCAAGGGGTAGGTGTTCTGCAGTCTGGTGCTTTTTTGAGGAAAGTGCGGAAGACAATTTTTTTTTTATTTGCAACCTGTGCCATACAAAAATGAGTAGGGGAGTGAACACTAGCAACCTCCCCACCACCAGCATGATCCGCCACATGGCATCGCCTGGGTCCACAATCTGTGTCTGCGGGTTACACCACCGCCTCCTCTTCCCCTGTTTTACGTGCTGGCCAATACCCTGTCAAAGGCGCAGGCCCGGATGCCTCCCGCCCTGCATGTGGACCTTCACGAGCACCATCAGCGACCACATCCACCTCCGTGTCCCAGCGTAGCGTACAAATGTCCTTACCCCAGGTATTTGAACACAAGCGAATATACCCAGCCACCCACCCACAGGCCATAGCAACTTTCCAAATTACTGGCCCTGTAAATGTTGCCATTTAGGCTTGTGGACACTGAGGCCTTCCGCAGCCTGATGTCGGCGGCCGTCCCTCGTTACACAGTCCCCAGCTGCCACTATTTTTCATGGTATGCCATGCCCGCCTTACACGAGCATGTGTCCCGTAGCATCACCCGTGACCTGACCAACGCAGTTACTGGGAAGGTCCACTTAACCACTGACACATGGACAAGTGCTTTCGGCCAGGGATGCTACATTTCCCTCACAACACACTGGGTGAACGTTGTGGAGGCCGGGAGCGAGTCGTACCCTGGGATGGCACAGGTGCTACCGACACCAAGGATTGCGGGCCCTAATTCCATCAGGGTTTCCGCCACCTCCTACGTTAGTGGCTTTAACACCCACTTCTCCTCCTCCGACTCTTCCTCCACTTCCACCTCAGAATTATCCTCTTGCAGCACCAGTCAGCCATCAGTCAGTAGCTGGAAGCAGTGTAGCACTGCAGTGGGGAAGCGTCAACAGGCCGTGCTTAAGATGATCTGCTTGGTTGATAAACAGCACACCGCCTCCGAGCTGTGGCAGGGGATAAGGGACCAGAATGAGCTGTGGCTCTCGCCACACAAACTAGAACCAGGCATGGTTGTGTCTGATAATGGCCGTAACTTGGTGGCGACTTTGGAGCTCGGCAAGCTCACACAGATCCCAATCCTAACCCACGTCTTCAACTTAGTGGTTCAGTGGTTTCTCAAAACCTACCCCAATTTGCCTGAGCTACTGGTGAAGGCGTGCCCCGTGTGTGCCCATTTCTGCAAATCATCAACAGCTTCAACCGGTGTGTCAACGCTGCAGCAGCGCTTACAATTTCCAGCTCACCGACTGTTGTGCGAAGTGAACACGCGCTGGAACTCGACATTCCACATGTTGGCCAGGCTTTGTGAGCAGCAGAGGGCAGTAGTAGAATACCAGCTGCAACATGGTCGTTGCCTTTCCAGTCAGCTTTCGCTCTTCACAAGCGAGGATTGGGCATGGATGTCTGACCTCTGTGAGGTTTTAAGAAACTTTGAGAAATAAACACAGATGGTGAGCGGTGATAACGCTATTATCAGTGTAACCATCTCACTTCTATGTCTACTCAAATGCTCGCTGCTGACAATTAAGGCAGACACTTTGCATGTGGAAATGGGGGAAGACATTACACATTGTGATAGCCAGATCACCATCAGTTCGTCTTCTTAGCGCAAATTGGATGATGATGATGATGATGATGATGATGAGGAGGAGTTGCAGGAGACGGTTGCCTCTGCTACAGAGGGTAGTACCCATGGAACTTTAAGTCCATCTGTTCCGCGTGGATGGGCAGAAGAGAAGGAAGAGGAGGAGAAGATTAAGAGCCATCCTCCTGATGACAACAGCGAATTCTTGCCTGTTGGGACTCTGGCACACATGGCTGACTTTATAGTAGGCTGCCTTTTCCATTACCCACGCATTTTACGCATCACCCTGATGTGCAGCCTAGTGTCACAAGGAGGGAAAAATGTTAGAAGATGGTGGAGTACGTAGAAGACCATGCCAGCGTCCTCAATGATCCCTCTCTGCCTTACAACTACTGTGCGTCCAAGCTTGACACGTGGCACGAACTGGCGCTCTACACCTTGGAGGTGCCTGCCTGCCTTGCCGCCAGCATTTTATCAGAGCGGGTATATAGTGCTGCTGGGGGCATAATAACTGATAAGCGCATCCACCGGTCATCTGAAAATTCTTACAGGTTGACTCTTATAAAAATGAACAAGGCCTTGATTGCCCCTGACTTCTCTACTCACTAGAGGAAAGTGGCTGAACATAAAGGCACTTTAAATTTTTTTTTTATTAACGTACTGAATACATGTATTCCACCACAAAAAAGGGTATATGGTTCAATCTTCCTTTTCTCATCCTTCTCCTCCTCCTCCTCCTCCTCCTCTTCCATGATATCAACATTCTTATTAGTCTGCCCTCGCTCCAAATGTTGTAGAGGGCCAGCTCACCTGCAGGCCCTCGCATGTAATGTTTTAGAGGGTCAGCTCACCAGCAGGCCCTCACCTAAAATCTTTTAGAGGGTCAGCTCACCAGAAGGTCCTCGCATATAATGTTTTTGAGGGTCATCTCACCATCAGGCCCTCAAACATAATGTTTTACAGGGTCAGATCACCAACTGGCCCTCAACTACAATCTTTTAGAGAGTCAACTCACCAGCAGTCCCTCGCATATAATGTTTTTGAGGGTCAGCTCACCAGCAGGCCCTCAACCATAATGTTTTACAGGGTCAGCTCAACAGCAGGCCCTTACCTACAATCTTTTAGAGGGCCAGCTCACCAGCAGGACCTCACCTACAATCTTTTAGAGGGTCAGCTCAACTGCAGGTACTAGCATAAAATGTTTTAGAGGGTCAGATCACCAGCAGGCCCTCACTTACAGTCTTTTAGAGGGTCACATCACCTGCAGGCCCTCGCATATAATGTTCAGCTCACCAGCAGGCCCTCAACCATAATGTTTTACAGGGTCAGCTCACCAGCAGGCCCTCACCTACAATCATTTAGAGGGTCAGCTCACCAGCAGGCCTTCACATATAATGTTTTTGAGGGTCAGCTTACCAGCAGGCCCTCAACCATAATGTTTTTGAGGGTTAGCTCACCAGCAGGCCCTCGCCCATACTTTTTTTAATGGTTAGCTGAGCAGCAGGCACTCGCCCATAATTTTTTTCAATTGTCAGCTCAGCAGCAGGCACTTCCCCATAAATTTTTCGATGCTCAGATCAGCAGCAGGCACTCACCCCTAATGTTTTAGATGGTCAGCTCAGCAGTAAGCCCTCGCTCGTAATGTTTTAGAGGGTCACCAGCAGGCACTTGTTCTTAATGTTTTTGAGGCTCACCAGCAGGCCACCAATCATAATTTTTCAAGGGTGTATGATGCCTTCCTTTATGTGTAATAAAGGGTGTATTGGAGTGCCGGTTCCTTGTAATTTTTGGAAGCCCTTTCACTTCCATAGGCTTTATGAGTGTAGGAGTTTCACTATCTGAACAATTGTACAACAATGTGAATGAGGCCATCTATTATGTGATATACAGGTTGTATCAGAGTGCCTCTTCCTTGTAATTTTTGGCAGCACTTGCACTTTATATACAAGTAAATATACAGGAAAGAATGTTTCCTAACAATTTTTCCTCTAAAATCAATTTTATCTTCGGTTTTGTGCGTATTATTGTCAGTCTGTAAAAATGGCGTACTACTCGGATAATATCGCTCCCAGCAGCGACCTGGGAGTCCAAGATGCATCCAGACATCCTCCCCATGCTGTTCCCGAACCAGTTCGGTGGTGTTTCCATCAATTTCTGACCTTTTCATTTGAATCAGACATTCTCCCCTCTTCAGAGTGTCTGATTTAATGCTCGGGTTCTCCCATTGAATTCCATTGTGCTCGGGTGCTGGGTAGAGCACCAGAGCATCCCGAGGTGTTCGACCCAAGCACCCAAACACCCGAGCACTTTGGTGCTCGATCAACACTAGAAACAAGTCCTGTGGACTGATGAGATTAAAATAGAACCTTTGGCCACAATGAGCAAAGATATGTTTATAGAAAAAAGGACATAGAATTTCATGAAAATAACACCTCTTCAACCATTAAGCATGGTGGATCTATCATGCTTTGGGGTCGAGGTTGCAGCCAATGGCACAGGGAATATTTCATGGGTATAAGAAAGAATGGATTCAATGAAATTCCAGCAAATTCTGGAATAAAACATTACTATGTAGTCTATGGTAAATTCAGAGACTCCAGCCAAGTATGTATGAAGTACAATTCTTTTTATTTAGCAAGTAAGGTATTTGCTACGGCAAGGTAAATAGTAACGTTTCGGCACATCCATGCCTTTATCAGACTAGTATGTAGTCTATGGAAGATGTCTGTAAACTAAAAGCTGACTTTGACTCTGAGTGTTTGGGCATCCACCTGGCAAATTATGGTAAATGTGGATAAATGTAAAGTTATGAATCTGAGTGGTAATAATCTACGTGCATCATATGTACTAGAGGGAGTACTTCTGGGAGAGTCACTTGCAGGAAAGGATTTGGCTGTACTTGTAGATCACAGACTAAATAACCGCATTCAATGTCAATCAACTGCTTCTAAGGTAAGCAGGATATTGTCATGTATTAAACGAGGCATGGACTAAGCGGGCCAGGGATGGGAAATTACCACTTTACAAAGCTTTAGTGTGGCCATGGAGAGTCTTAGTTCTGAGCATAGATTAAAACAAATTTATTTTGTCTTGAGAAGAGACGTCTAAGGGGCAACATGATTAACATGTATAAATATATAAATGGTCCGTGCAAAAAATATGGTGAAAAGCCGTTCTATGTAAAATCCGCTCAAAAGACACAGAACAAAAATGCTTTTGTCTGGAGAAGAAAAAGTTTAGTCTTCAGAAGTAGTAGGGCTTCTTTACTTTTATTTGTTTTATATTGGGAAGACTATTCATCAACTATATAAACAAGTTTATGAATATATCCACTCATTGAAAACTAGAAAAGGATGCACAAGATCGATTAATCATATACAGGATTTCCACAAAGGGGACAATCGTTCCCTGTCATTTGCTAGGTTACAGAGGATCTTTATTCCAGCCAGTGGCATTGATCAACATAAGTGTCTCCTCCGATGCGAAGCTGAATGAATTATTAAAACAAATGGATTACAATCTTGCATTTTTTTTTTTAATTTCTGCTTCTTTGCTTTAAAAACTGTGAATATGTGCAATAGTCAAGATGTGGAAAGGGCAGGAGTAGTTGACTATAGGCTTAGATGAACTCTTAGAATAAAGGCAACCTGTCACCTGCACTATGCTGGTCTCACAGTGGATAGTATAGTATAGTGTAGTGATGAGCAAATTATTATAAAATTCGATTCAGCTACTTCGACAAATTTGACAAAAAAATTTGCTTTGTGACATATTACTTCATCACAAAGCGCATTTCTTTGTAAGTAGCAGGTGCAATGACAGGAAGTGGTGATTGCGTGGCTCCCCAATCATTGAACCCTTTAGATGTTGTTCATAGCTGTGGGTTCATAGCTGTGACAGTAATAACACAGTAGAAAATAAAATGTAAAAAAATGAAATCATACTTACCTCTACGAGCCGGCCGCTGCTATCTTGATTGAAGATCAAAATCTCTGGCGGCCCCTGATGACGTCATCACATCGGCTGGCGTGGTGACGTCATATGCCACCGCGTATAGGATTTTGTTCAAGATCTTCAATCAACATAGCGGCGGCCGGCTCGTCGCGACCAAATGGATGAGTAAGTATGATGTTTTTTATTTTTTTCCGCCGTTCAGGAAAAATGGATTTGTTACCACAAAGAACGAGAAAATTCAGCTTTGCAGTGAATCTAATATTCCCTGAAATTTGGTGGACTTTGATTTATTCAACACTAGTAGTGACAGGCACGCTGATTTCAGCAATCTGTCACATCTGGGATGGCAGTCAGTACTTTTAGAGTACTCACATGCTGAACACCACAGTACATGCCAGCACTGCAAGAGAGATCAGGCCGATAAAGCTTGCTGTCACTGCTCTGTCCTGCCTCGGTACAATGAGTCACAGACCTTCTTCCTGTTGTGCATAGAAAAGAAACCTGTCACTCATCATCCGGAGGTGGGGGACAGCAAGTCTTATTGGACTAATTTCCCTTACAGCGCTGGCGCATGCTGTGAGGTTCATCATGTCATCATACTGACTGCCATCACAGAAGTGACAGACCGCTGAAATCAGTGTCTGTCACTACACTATGCTGCCCTTAGTGATGGCCGCATAGTGCTGGTGACAGGTTCCCTTTAAATAACATTATCACATATGTAAATGTGTAGAATTCTGGTTTCTCACTCCCCTTTAGTGATGAGCGGCAGGGGCAATATTGGAATTTGCAATATTTTGCGAATATTCATCATAAATTTGAGAATTTGCCATTATTTTCTTGATTGCGAAAATCAGCAATGTAATTTGCGCGTATTGCGCGAGCAATACTGGCGTGGGTCACTTTTGCTACATTTTCGAAGCTGCTAGAAGTTTCCTAAGACTGGAGAAAATAGTTGGCACGGCAGAACATTACAATAGCTTTATATGCAGATAGAGTGCTCCAATATATTCGCAATTGCGCAAATCGGCAATTAATGATGCACATATTTTGGCGCAATACGTGCAACTTCACATTTTAGCAGGTCTGCCTACATATTATTGTTTGGTGCGCTAAGTATTGTTGTGAAGTATTGTGAACTTGTGACATCACAGCACTATGGTATGGACAGCAGAACTACTGTATACACCACCACAATGGATTTGAAATGAAACAAACAAGATGTGCTTTAAGTGCAGACTATCAGCTTTAATTTGAGAGTATTTACATCCAAATCAGGTGAACGGTGTAGGAATTACAACAGTTTGCATATGTGCCTCCCACTTGTTAAGGAACCAAAAGTAATGGGACAGAATAATAATCATAAATCAAACTTTCACTTTTTAATACTTGGTTGCAAATCCTTGCAGTCAATTACAGCCTGAAGTCTGGAATGCATAGACATCACCAGACGCTGGGTTTCATCCCTGGTGATGCTCTGCCAGGCCTCTACTGCAACCGTCTTCAGTTCCTGGTTGTTCTTGGGGCATTTTCCCTTCAGTTTTGTCTTCAGCAAGTGAAATGCATGCTCAATCAAATTCAGGTCAGGTGATTGACTTGGCCATTGCATAACATTCCACTTCTTTTCCTTAAAAAACTGTTTGGTTGCTTTTGCAGTATGCTTTGGGTCATTGTCCATCTATACTGTGAAGCGCCGTCCAATGAGTTCTGAAGCATTTGGCTGAATATGAGCAGATAATATTGCCCGAAACACTTCAGAATTCATCCTGCTGCTTTTGTCAGCAGTCACATCATCAATTAATACAAGAAAACCAGTTCCATTGGCAGCAATACATGCCCATGCCATGACACTACAACCACCATGCTTCACTGATGAGGTGGTATGCTTAGGATCATGAGCAGTTCCTTTCCTTCTCCATTCTCTTCCCATCACTCTGGTACAACTTGATCTTGGTCTCATCTGTCCATAGAATGATGTTCCAGAACTGTGAAGGCTTTTTTAGATGACATTTGGCAAGCTCTAATCTTTGAGGCTCACCAATGGTTTACATCTTGTGGTGAACCCTCTGTATTCACTCTGGTGAAGTTTTCTCTTGATTGTTGCCTTTGACACACATACACCTACCTCCTGGAGAGTGTTCTTGATTTGGCCAACTGTTGTGAAGGGTGTTTTCTTCACCAGGGAAAGAATTCTTCGGTCATCCACACCAGTTGTTTTCCGTGGACCTCCGGGTCTTTTGGTGCTGCTGAGCTCACCGGTACGTTCCTTCTTTTTAAGAAAGTTCCAAACAGTTGTTTTGGCCATGCCTAATGTTTTTGCTATCTCTCTGATGGGTTTGTTTTGTTTTTTCAGCCTAATGATGGCTTGCTTCACTGATAGTGACAGTTCTTTGGATCTCATCTTGAGAGTTGACAGCAACAGATTCCAAATGAAAATAGCACACTTGAAATTAATTCTGGACCTTGGAACAGCTGAGCAGCCAATTGTCCCATTACTTTTGGTCCCTTAACAAGTGGGAGGCACATATGCAAACTGTTGTAATTCCTACACCGTTCACCTGATTTGGATGTAAATGCCCTCAAATTAAAGCTGACAGTCTGCAGTTAAAGCACATCTTGTTTGTTTCATTTCAAATCCATTGTGGTGGTGTATAGAGCCAAAAATGATATAATTGTGTCTGTGTCCCAATATTTATGGACCTGACTGTAAATACAGTTGCAAGAAAAAGTATGTGAACCCTTTGGAATAATATGAATTTCTGCACAAATTGGTCATAAAATGTGATCTGATCTTCATCTAAGTCACAACAATAGACAATCACAGTCTGCTTAAACTAATAACACACAAATAATTAAATGTTACCATGTTTTTATTGAACACACCATGTAAACATTCACATAGCAGGTGGAAAAAGTATGTGAACCCTTTGATTTAATAACTGGTTGAACCTCCTTTGGCAGCAATAACTTCAACCAAACGTTTCCTGTAGTTGCAGATCAGACGTGCAATGGTCAGGAGTAATTCTTGACCATTCCTCTTTACAAAACTGTTTCAGTTCAGCAATATTCTTGGGATGTCTTGTGTGAATCGCTTTCTTGAGGTCATGCCACAGCATCTCAATCGGGCTGTGGTCAGGACTCTGACTGGGCCAATCCAGAAGGCGTATTTTCTTCTGTTTAAGCCATTGTATTGTTGATTTACTTCTATGCTTTGGGTCGTTGTCCTGTTGCAACACCCATCTTCTGTTGAGCTTCAGCTGGTAGACAGATGGCCTTAAGTTCTCCTGCAAAATGTCTTGATAAACTTGGGAATTCATTTTTCCTTCGATGATAGCAATCCGTCCAGGCCCTGACGCAGCAAAGCAGCCCCAAACCATGATGCTTGATCGATGTGACGATTTGATTTTCATATCATCCACCGTTGACTAAGCATTGCCAAACTCTAAGCCGACTCTGCTCAGCAGCTGCCAAGGCTTAGAGGGAACACTGCTCATAGCCATATGAATCAGTAGTTCGGGGCTGACTTATTGAGGTCTGTGGGAATGTTTTTAGACACCAGGAAGAGGGATCAGAAAAACTGTGACATCATCTTTTGCATGACATTTATATCCTGTTTTACTTGCTTTGTCTCTTTATCAAGTAAAGACTGAAGTAAAGACTAAACTATAGCTTACATATGATCAATCAATACAGACAGTTTCCTTTTTTACAAATGTGTGCTTTGTTTTTTTATGCTACTTAGGTGTGGCTTACCTAGTTTGTTTAAAATATACATCATCACTAGTGATGGACGAACATCTGCCGGGACGGTTCGCAAACGCGATCGTGCGAACGCGATCAAATGTTCACAAACTGCAAGTTCGCGGCAGGTCCCATTCATTTTAATGGCAGGCGAACCTGAAAAACCTTCAGCTCATATTTCCAGCCAAGAAATAATACTAGAAGTGCACAAATAGTCCCACAACATGGACAGTGACATACCAGATGTATTATTCGAATTTGCGATCTCCATTTATTATTTTTTTAATGCGAAATATCGGCAATATAATTTTCGCATACGCGCATGTGCAAATGCACTATACAGTACCCAAATGCGCTATAAAGAAAGAATATTGGTATATAACACCCCGCTTCAATCAGTTTTTTTGGGGGGCGACTGGTATATTACACCAGTAGAAATTATTTGTTCCAATATCGCTTGTCCCTCTATATACCTGCAGTATCGCAGCAGAACCGCACACAACTTTTTTAACATAGAAAGTATATTATAACATTGTACAAGGAAGGCAATCCATTAGAATATACATAAAGATAGAACGTAACCTTTAATAATTTTACTATGAGGGTCTATGCACACGTCAGTAAGTGTTTTGCGGATCCGCTAAACACAGACACCGGCAATGTGCATTCCGCAATTTGTGGACTGCACATCGCCGGCACTATAATAGAAAATGCCTAATCTTGTCTGCAATTGCAGACAAGAATAGGACATGTTCTATTTTTTTGCAGAAACAGAAGCACAGATGCGGAAGTGCTGATCCACAAATGCGGATGCGGACAGCACATTCCGGCCCCATTAAACATGAATGGGTCTGCACCCGTTCCGCAAAATTGCGAAACGGATGTGGACCCATTTTGTGGACGTGTGAATGGAAAAGATATCCCTCAAAATAAAAATAAATTAAATTATTAAAGTTAAAGGGGTTCTGCACTTTGTTTTAACTGATGATCTATCCTCTGGATAGATCATCAGCATCTGATCGACGGGGGTCCGACACTCAGGACCCCTGCCGATCAGCTGTTTGAGACGGCAGCGGCGCTCCAGCAGCGGCACGGTCTTCTCACTGTTTACCGCTGGCCCAGTTACGTCACGACTAGTATCAACTAGCGTTGGTGGGGCTAAGCTCTATTCAAGTGAACAGAGCTTAGCCCCGCCCACGCTAGTTGATACTAGTCGTGACGTCACTGGGCCAGCGGTAAACAGCGAGAAGGCCGCGGTGCTGCTGAAGCGCCGCTGCCTTCTCAAACAGCTGATCGGCGGGGGTCCTGGGTGTCGGACCCCCGCCGATCAGATGCTGATGATCTATCCAGAGGATAGATCATCAGTTAAAACATAGAAACATAGAAACATAGACATAGAAACATAGAATGTGTCGACAGATAAGAACCATTTGGCCCATCTAGTCTGCCCAATATACTGAATACTATGGATAGCCCCCGGCCCTATCTTATATGAAGGATGGCCTTATGCCTATCCCATGCATGCTTAAACCCCTTCACTGTATTTGCAGCTACCACTTCTGCAGGAAGGCTATTCCATGCATCCACTACTCTCTCAGTAAAGTAATACTTCCTTATATTACTTTTAAACCTTTGCCCCTCTAATTTAAAACTGTGTCCTCTTGTGGTAGTTTTTCTTCTTTTAAATATGCTCTCTTCCTTTACCTTGTTGATTCCCTTTATGTATTTAAAAGTTTCTATCATATCCCCTCTGTCTCTTCTTTCTTCCAAGCTATACATATTAAGGTCCTTTAACCTTTCCTGGTAAGTTTTATCCTGCAATCCATGTACTAGTTTAGTAGCTCTTCTCTGAACTCTCTCTAGAGTATCTATATCCTTCTGGAGATATGGCCTCCAGTACTGCGCACAATACTCCAAGTGAGGTCTCACCAGTGTTCTGTACAGCGGCATAAGCACTTCACTCTTTCTACTGCTTATACCTCTCCCTATACATCCAAGCATTCTGCTGGCATTTCGTGCTGCTCTATTACATTGTCTTCCCACCTTTAAGTCTTCTGAAATAATTACTCCTAAATCCCTTTCCTCAGATACTGAGGTCAGGACTGTGTCAAATATTCTATATTCTGCCCTTGGGTTTTTACGCCCCAGGTGCATTTTCTTGCACTTGAACAAAGTGCAGAACCCCTTTAAGCAAAAAGCATAGATGTGGTAGGCAATAAGTGCTCGGCAGCACTAAATCGGGTGCTCGGCGGCACCAAATCAGAAACCATATGTCCTACCACAATCCAGGGGGTTCCAGTGCACATCCATAAATCCCGGAGGGAAAGCAAAAACCATCTATCCCTGGGCTAGATGATGATGTGGTATTGAAGAACAGGGTGGGCAAAGAACTGTCCCTGATATGTCACGGCTGAGGATGGGGAAAACCCTCAGCCGTGCGATGCCAGAAGATGGTGGTCGCTGCAAGGCCAGGACAGAGCTCAGGGAGCAGGTCACCTCCTATCATATCCCTAACTCTGACCCTGTCTCCTAGCCGTATGAGCCGACCCTGATGGTAGGTGGGCTCATACACCGGAACCTAAAGATTCCTACTAGCCCTCAGGGTGGCCCTCAACTAGGAGCAGGGTAAGACGACCTGTTCCTCCTAGGCACGGAGGAACAGGAGTCTCACTGGCTAAGCTACAAGAAAAGGGGAACAGAAACAACTTATGGCAATGGCAGGTAAATGTGTAGTGTCCCACTAGGTAAAGGTGGGCACTGCACAAAAGGGGTTAATGTGTCTGAATTGCATTTAATGTCATGTGTATGCATTTTCCCTATGTTAACTGGGTGTCAGGCCTGTCAGGGTGCAGTTTAGCCTCCCAGACGTTAGAGGGAGCCAGAGAGCCCTGGTCATATATAGGTAGGCCCAGACAGGGGAAGTTAGTTCATTCCAGGGGACTAGAGGAGTTACTTCGTCCACCGGAAGCTCCTGAGGCTAGGATTAGCTCAGTAGAGACACCCCAGTTGCAGGACAGAACCTCCTGGGAGAAACCCACAGCCCTTCATCAGACAAGTCAGGATATTACAAGCAAAGATAAGTAACACTGATGGGCAGATGCTTTAGGAAGCAAAGCAAGAATTTAATACAAGAGGAAGATATATATATATACCAAGGATTTAAGCCACCATTTAGGCATCCGGGCCATGGGATTGAAACCAGACAGGAGTTCTAGAAAGGACAGTGTACACTATTTCTGAGGAAAGGTACAACCTGATTCTGAGTGTGTTGTGGATTTACCCTCTGAGTATCTTGCATAATCAATACCTGCCATCTTGTGGAATAAAGCCTGCTTGTGAAACACTGTGATCTAAAGGACTGTATTACCATCTGCATGTACTAAGTTGGACTGTTAAGTAAAGCAACGTTTGGTTCACTATACCACCTGTGTACCTCACTTATTCCAACTATAAATCGGTGTGCCACCGTTACAGGCACTGGCGTCACGAATGCAAAAGGGACCTTGCCCCAGGCACTCAAAATACCTGTAACATCTAGGGCACCTCATCCACCATCAGGCCTGGTCCCTACATACTGAGTGTGCCCCAGAGGAACTGTGTCTACCTCTCCTTCACTGCCGCATGCCTGCCCAGGGTTCTCCAATACAGTGAGCAACCCTCGATTGCCCATAACCGTGACCTCACTTCGCAATACCCTGCAGGTCTGGCGTGCTGCAAATGCAACAAGCACAACACCCACCTGCCACAGACAACAAAGCCTGGAACCCATGTGCAAGTGCTGCTGTCCAGAACACAAGCGGACACAGCCCACACCACACATCACACAGGAACCCAGGACCATAAGCTGCACCAAACAAGCATACCAAACACACACCTTCATAACATCATGTGTAACATAAACTTATGACCACAAGGGTGGCCCACACTGGCAGATGTAAATAACCAGGAGGATACCTCCAGCAACCATGGCTGAAGTACCCCTCAGCATCTGGTCTCCAGAAAGGCTTTATAGCCCAAAGTAGCCACACCCACACTCAGACACACCCAGTGTTCACACAGAAAAAAGGGAGTTAACCCTTCCTACACTAGGCAGGGTAGTGAAGCCACTTAAAGGGAAAAGCACATAAACACACTCACCTGTTACCGCCGGCAACGGCATGCGTGGCAACCATGTCCTGAGTAACAGCCAGCAGGCCGAGACACTGCCACCACATGCACACAACACCAGACGTTGCCGCGGACAACCGCAAGTGAAGGGAGGTGTCACAGTGCATACAAACATAACCTCGTGCACAACAAACAGACAAAGTGCGTACACAAAACTACACGTTGCCAAAGACAGCCGCATGCATGGACAGTGAGCCGCCCAGCAACCAGCTCAGGCTGCTACACTGCCCAACAACCACAAGTTGCCAGCGGCAACCACACGTGAGGCAAGATACTATCCCTCACCTGTGGTTGACAACAATACCAGACCGCGGGCAAATGCATGCGGCTCCCAAGGAGTCACGACCATGACCATGGTCGTGACATGATATTGCCCTACAGGGGGGTGCTATTCTGGCCCTGATAGCCTAACCACAGACCACCCGCCCTGATAAGAGCAACCCCTTCCGGAACCTTACCCTATATAAAAATGGCCCTAGTAAGCCCCTAGCCCCTAGGCCCCTGACTTCCAGGTGATCACTATGTGTTTTTGACTCATTATAAAAGTATATTATAAGTATATCACACCCCTCTGTGTATCACACATATACAGTCGTGGCCAAAAGTTTTGAGAATTACATAAAAATTGGAAATTGGAAAAGTTGCTGCTTAAGTTTTTATAATAGCAATTTGCATATACTCCAGAATGTTATGAAGAATGATTAGATAAATTGCATAGTCCTTCTTTGCCATGAAAATTAACTTAATCCCAAAAAAACCTTTCCACTGCATTTCATTGCTGTCATTAACGGACCTGCTGAGATCATTTCAGTAATCGTCTTGTTAACTCAGGTGAGAATGTTGACGAGCACAAGGTTGGAGATCATTATGTCAGGCTGATTGGGTTAAAATGGCAGACTTGACATGTTAAAATGAGGGTGATGCATGAAATCATTGTTCTTCCATTGTTAACCATGGTGACCTGCAAAGAAACGCGTGCAGCCATCATTGCGTTGCATAAAAATGGCTTCACAGGCAAGGATATTGTGGCTACTAAGATTGCACCTCAATCAACAATTTATAGGATCATCAAGAACTTCAAGGAAAGAGGTTCAATTCTTGTTAAGAAGGCTTCAGGGCGTCCAAGAAAGTCCAGCAAGCGCCAGGATCGTTTCCTAAAGAGGATTCAGCTGCGGGATCGGAGTGCCACCAGTGCAGAGCTTGCTCAGGAATGGCAGCAGGCAGGTGTGAGCGCATCTGCACGCACAGTGAGGCGAAGACTTTTGGAAGATGGCCTGGTGTCAAAAAGGGCAGCAAAGAAGCCACTTCTCTCCAAAAAAAACATCAGGGACAGATTGATCTTCTGCAGAAAGTATGGTGAATGGACTGCTGAGGACTGGGGCAAAGTCATATTCTCCGATGAAGCCTCTTTCCGATTTTTTGGGGCATCTGGAAAAAGGCTTGTCCGGAGAAGAAAAGGTGAGCGCTACCACCAGTCCTGTGTCATGCCAACAGTAAAGCATCCTGAGACCATTCATGTGTGGGGTTGCTTCTCATCCAAGGGAGTGGGCTCACTCACAATTTTGCCCAAAAACACAGTCATGAATAAAGAATAGTACCAAAACACCCCCCAACAGCAACTTCTTCCAACAATCCAACAACAGTTTGGTGAAGAACAATGCATTTTCCAGCACGATGGAGCACCGTGCCATAAGGCAAAAGTGATAACTAAGTGGCTCGGGAACAAAACGTTGACATTTTGGGTCCATGGCCTGGAAACTCCCCAGATCTTAATCCCTTTGAGAACTTGTGGTCAATCCTCAAGAGGCGGGTGGACAAACAAAAACCCACTAATTCTGACAAACTCCAAGAAATGATTATGAAATAATGGGTTGCTATCAGTCAGGAATTGGCCCAGAAGTTGATTGAGAGCATGCCCAGTCGAATTGCAGAGGTCCTGAAAAAGAAGGGCCAACACTGCAAATACTGACTCTTTGCATAAATGTCATGTAATTGTCGATAAAAGCCTTTGAAACGTATGAAGTGCGTGTAATTATATTTTACTACATCACAGAAACAACTGAAACAAAGATCTAAAAGCAGTTTAGCAGCAAACTTTGTGAAAACTACTATTTTTGTCATTCTCAAAACTTTTGGCCACGACTGTAGATAGCACACCTATACTAGTCCTTAAAATGACTTTTGTGGCCCTATTAGCTAGCGTTTGGTGTCCCTAACAGCCTGTCCCTGCTCCACACAGCAACCTCTCCCTACACTGGCAAAACACTGAATCTAAAATGGCGGCCAGATCAGATTTATTTATAAGGTAGGGGGTATGTCCATATGCTGAAATGTCTCAATTGGCTGTCCTGTACCACCTGATGGATGTTTCATGGGTCAAGTTCTTCACAATGTAAAAGAATATGGCGGGTGCGAATTTCTCCATATGTTCGCATGTTCGGCGAATCGCGAACACGCAAAGTTCTCCGCGAAATGAACGCCGGGCGAACCGCAAGGCCATCTCTATGTCACGGGTGTATGTGAGCAACAATAGTATACACAGTAAAAAAACTACTGACCGGACCCAAACTAGGGAGGATAAAGGGTGACCCCTGTCAGACCCTCAAAGCTCTCCCTATGCTGCTAAAGCACATGCCCGGATCCAAATGGCGGAACGAGGCATGCCCACGTGCCTAAGACTGATGACCACTGTAACCCCTACAATAGTGGAAGGGGCACGGCCACCGGTGCCCTACTCAGTATATGGAGGGAACCGTGGCCACCTCAGATCCAGTCAGAAAATAATCAGGTACACAACAATGTCTGTACACTTAGCTGAAGGTGTTGCAGCCGCAGAGAAGACGGATCCAAGGACAGCTGGCAATATCCGGAGTGCTTGCTGCAGCAGAACACAGGTCCAGTGAACTGATAGCTACAAGTGAAGATACTAAAGCAAGAGCTACAACTGAAATGAGAACTATAATCCACGCCCTACAATAGGAGGAGGGGTGATATAAAGAGAGGGAAATCAAACGCATGAGGAACAGCTGGGAGGAAGGAAACCAAAAGTAAACAGAGCAGTGAGAACTCCTCCCAGCTCTAGTAGTGACATCATCACAGGGGTGGAGAAACAGAGCTGTGAGAACGTCCCAAAGCTCTGGTAGTGACAGTACCCCCCCCTCTACGGGTGGACTCCGGACACCCAGGACCCACCTTCTCAGGATGAGCCCTATGAAATGCCCTGATGAGGCGAGTGGCTTTAATGTCCGACACCGGAACCCACATCCTCTCCTCAGGACCATAACCCTTCCAATGAACGAGGTACTGAAGAGAACCGCGGACAATGCGAGAGTCCACAGTTCTGGAAACCTCAAACTCCAGATTGCCATCAACCAAAATCGGAGGAGGAGGCAAAGAGGAGGGTACCGTGGGCTGGACATATGGTTTTAAGAGAGATCTGTGAAATACATTATGTATCTTCCAAACCCGTGGAAGATCAAGACAGAAGGCAACAGGATTGATGACTGACAAGATTTTATAAGGCCCAATAAACTTGGGACCCAATTTCCAGGAGGGAACCTTCAGTTTAATATTTCTTGTAGACAACCACACCAGATCACCCACATTCAGGTCCGGACCAGGCACACGTCTCCCATCAGCCACACGCCTATACCTCTCACTCATCTTTTTAAGATTACTCTGAATCTTTTGCCAAATGGTAGACAAAGACGAGGAAAATCTCTCCTCCTCAGGTAAACCAGAAAGAGCCCCTCCCGAGAATGTCCCAAACTGTGGATGGAACCCATATGCACCAAAGAATGGTGACTTATCAGAAGATTCCTGACGACGGTTGTTCAGAGCAAACTCAGCAAGAGGGAGAAATGAACACCAATCCTCCTGGTTCTCTGCCACAAAACAGCGCAAATATGTCTCCAGATTCTGATTGAGGCGCTCAGTCTGACCATTCGACTGCGGGTGAAAAGCAGAAGAGAAGGACAGCCGAACCCCCAGGCGAGAACAGAAAGCCTTCCAGAACCTGGACACAAACTGCGTGCCTCTATCGGAAACAATATCAGAGGGAATGCCGTGCAATTTAACAATATGGTCGACAAAAGCTTGCGCCAACGTTTTAGCATTGGGTAAACCAGGGAAAGGTACGAAATGAGCCATCTTGCTAAAACGGTCCACCACCACCAGGATCACGACTTCCCCGAGGAACGAGGAAGATCCGTGATCAAGTCCATGGACAGGTGTGTCCAAGGACGGGAAGGTATGGGTAACGGGAGAAGGGAACCTGAAGGCCGTGAACGAGGGACCTTAGCGCGAGCGCACGTCTCACAAGCAGCCACAAAACCCTCCACCGACTTACGAAGAGCCGGCCACCAAAATCTCCGAGCAATGAGATCTACCGTGGCTCTACTCCCGGGGTGACCAGCAAGAACCGTATCATGATGCTCCTTAAAGAGTTTGTGACGTAGCTCAGGAGGCACGAACAACTTCCCAGAAGGACAACGGGCAGGTGCCTCAGTCTGGGCAGCCTGGACCTCGGCCTCCAAATCGGAATATAGAGCAGAAACAACTACCCCCTCCGCCAAAATGGGACCCGGGTCCTCGGAGTTTCCTCCTCCCGGAAAACAGCGAGAGAGAGCATCAGCCTTCACATTTTTGATCCCAGGTCGGAATGTAACAACAAAATTGAATCTGGAGAAGAACAGAGACCATCTGGCCTGTCTCGGATTCATACGCCTGGCCGACTCCAAGTATGCCAGATTCTTATGGTCGGTAAAAACGGTGATAGGGTGCCTGGCCCCCTCCAACCAATGGCGCCATTCCTCGAAACCCAACTTGATGGCCAACAACTCCCTATCTCCCACATCATAGTTTCTCTCTGCCGGGGAGAGTTTTTTAGAGAAAAAGGCACAGGGTCGCCATTTGGCAGGAGAAGGGCCCTGGGACAAAACCGCACCCACACCCACCTCGGAAGCATCCACCTCAACAATAAAAGGTAAGGAAACATCGGGATGCACCAAGACGGGAGCAGACGCAAAACTCTCTTTAATCTTAGAAAAGGCTGCAAGCGCCTCCTCCGACCAAGAGGAAAAATCTGCTTCCTTTTTTGTCATGTCAGTAAGGGGTTTGACAACAGAGGAATAATTCAAAATGAACTTTCTGTAATAGTTCGCAAAACCCAGAAAGCGCATCAATGCCTTCTGATTCTCAGGAAGCTCCCACTCAAGTACAGCACGGACCTTCTCCGGATCCATGCAAAAACCAGAAGCAGAGAGGAGAAAACCCAGAAATTGAATCTCCGATACCATAAAAAGACATTTCTCCAGCTTGGCGTACAATTTATTTTCCCGCAGAATCTGCAGAACCTGAAAAAGATGATCCTGATGGGTCTGAACATCAGGGGAAAAAATCAAAATATCATCAAGATACACCAATACAAATTTCCCCATTAAATGGTAGAAAATACTATTAACAAAATGCTGAAAGACGGCCGGAGCATTCATCAGGCCGAAAGGCATAACGAGATTCTCGAAATGCCCGTTAGGGGTATTAAAGGCCGTTTTCCATTCATCCCCCTCTCTGACCCTGACCAGGTTGTACGCGCCTCTCAAATCCAATTTGGAAAACACCTTGGCCCCAACAATTTGGTTGAAGAGGTCCGGGATCAGAGGAAGGGGATAGGGATCGCGAATCGTGATACGGTTCAGCTCCCTAAAATCTAGGCAAGGTCTCAGAGAGCCATCTTTTTCTTTAACAAAAAAAAAACCCGCGGCCACAGGTGACTTTGAGGGACGAATATGCCCCTTCTCGAGACTCTCGGAGATATAAGTTCGCATTGCGATTCTTTCCGGTTGTGAGAGATTGTAGAGGCGTGCTTTTGGCAGCTTGGCGCCGGGAATGAGGTTAATGGGACAGTCAAACTCCCGGTGAGGAGGTAGCTCCTGAACACCGCTCTCGGAAAACACGTCCGAGAAATCAGAGAGAAATGATGGCACAGTTTTAGTAGACACCTCTGCAAAAGTCGCTGTGAGACAATTCTCTCTACAAAAGTCACTCCACTCATTTATTTGCCTTCCTTGCCAATCAATAGTGGGGTTATGTCTAGTGAGCCAGGGTAACCCCAAAACTAGAGGAGAAGGCAATCCGTTAAGGACAAAACAAGATATATCCTCCACATGAGTGTCACCTACAGCTAGCCGGATATTGTGAACAATGCCCTTCAGAGATCTCTGTGAGAGTGGAGCAGAGTCAATAGCAAAAACAGGTATATCCTTTTCTAATGTGCAAACCTGAAAACCATGCATGGCTACAAATTGAGTGTCAATAAGATTGACGGCCGCTCCACTATCGACAAAAATCTCACAAGAAATGACTTTGCTCTCTAGCGCCACCCTGGCAGACAGGAGAAAACGGGAACTGCAGGTCAGAGGAAAAGCATCAATTCCTACATCAACTTTGCCCAAAGTAGCAGATGAAGCAGAATTTGATGATTTACCTTTTGAGGTTTTTCTCTTATTATCGCTCTTAGTACAGTTCAAGAATCTCCTAGACGGACAAACATTTGCCAAATGACCTATGCCCCCACAACAAAAACACACCATACTCTGAGGACTAAATTCTCTTTTATCAGGGGCAAGTCGACCTAGCTGCATGGGCTCCTCCTCAGAGGGGAGCGAGTCAGGATGAGGCCCCTGCACACTGAATGAGTCCACACCACTGCCACTAGACTGACAATAGCTGGACAGAGAGCTCTCGTTTCTTTCTCTTAGATGCCTGTCAAGGCGTACCGCCAATGACATGGCAGACTCTAAGGACGTTGGTCTCTCATGGAAAGCAAACGCATCTTTCAATCTCTCTGAGAGACCATGACAGAACTGACTCCGGAGTGCAGCATCATTCCAACCTGAATCAGCTGCCCATCTCCGAAATTCAGAACAATATAGCTCCGCAGACAGTTTGTTCTGGCATAAAACACGTAAGTTATATTCGGCCAGAGCAACACGATCCGGGTCATCATAAATCTGCCCCAGGGCCACAAAAAATCTTTCCACGGATCGAAGGGAGGGATCCCCTGATGGCAGCGAAAAAGCCCAAGTCTGAGCATTACCCCTGAGCAGGGAGATGACAATCCTCACCCTCTGCTCCTCCTTACCAGAGGAGTGGGGACACAAGCAAAAATGGAGTTTGCATGCCTCTCTGAAGTGAACAAAATTCTCACTGCCCCCGGAGAACGTTTCCGGAAGTGAGACCTTTGGCTCGCAACAGACTCCATGAGCCGGAGCAGAGCCCAATGCTTGAAGCTGAGTCATAGATTGACGGAGATCCGCTACTTCCAAAGAAAGACCCTGCATGCGGTCAACCAGGCCAGAAAGCGGATCCATGTCAAAAAAGGACGGTTTTGGTGGATTATAATGTCACGGGTGTATGTGAGCAACAATAGTATACACAGTAAAAGAGCTACTGACCGGACCCAAACTAGGGAGGATAAAGGGTGACCCCTGTCAGACCCTCAAAGCTCTCCCTATGCTGCTAAAGCACATGCCCGGATCCAAATGGCGGAACGAGGCATGCCCACGTGCCTAAGACTGATGACCACTGTAACTCCTACAATAGTGGAAGGGGCGCGGCCACCGGTGCCCTACTCAGTATATGGAGGGAACCGTGGCCACCTCAGATCCAGTCAGAAAATAATCAGGTACACAACAATGTCTGTACACTTAGCTGAAGGTGTTGCAGCCGCAGAGAAGACGGATCCAAGGACAGCTGGCAATATCCGGAGTGCTTGCTGCAGCAGAACACAGGTCCAATGAACTGATAGCTACAAGTGAAGATACTAAAGCAAGAGCTACAACTGAAATGAGAACTATAATCCACACCCTACAATAGGAGGAGGGGTGATATAAAGAGAGGGAAATCAAATGCATGAGGAACAGCTGGGAGGAAGGAAACCAAAAGTAAACAGAGCAGTGAGAACTCCTCCCAGCTCTAGTAGTGACATCATCACAGGGGTGGAGAAACAGAGCTGTGAGAACGTCCCAAAGCTCTGGTAGTGACACTCTAATCATCACGGTATAACTGAAAAACAAGAGAAAAAGAAGGAGGAAAAAAAGGGCGCAACCTGTGTAATATCATCATTTGAATTAAATATACACTATATCAATGAGAATGGTATAGAGTGAACGGTATACGTTGACCTTTATAGGTTGTTAAAGTCCAGATTACTCTATCAAAAGTCATGTATGGTCCGCCTTGGCTGCTGCTGATCCGCTTCCGGTATCCACTGGTGGGAACTGTTAGATATATATGAGATGGAACAGTATGGTATGGTCTATGACCACCCACTCTGGGTGGTTGGTAGTGCTGTCAAAATTAGGACACTTGGAACTTCACGATGAACAAGATTTCTCAAGTTTTATTATTAGAACAGAGTGTTTCATGTCTTGAGGCTAGAGACTTCATCAGGTTCAGATTACAATCTTGTTGCCTGTATAGAGAAGGATTATTATAATCCTGCTCTATACAGGTAACAATATTGTTATCTGAACCTGATGAAGTGTCTAGCCGTAAAACACGAAACACATTGGGGGAGATTTATCAAACTATGAAGAGTAGAACTGGCTGAGTTGCCAGTAGCAACCAATCAGATTCCACCTTTCATTTTTCACAGCTCCTTTGGAAAATAAAAGGTGGAATCTGATTGGTTGCTATGGGCAACTAAACCAGTTCTACTTTACACCATTTTGATAAATCGCCCCCATTGTTCTTAATCTTGCTGTAAGTGTCCTCTTTTAGACATCATGACGGTATAGTTATATAACTTCAGCTGTATGGTGTTTGTTGCAAGTTGCCTATTATATGTAGGAGGGGCTTATAATGATGGGAGTGGCCTAAAATTTTGCGTAAACAAGCTATGCGTGCCGCCTTTATTCTGCCCGGGACCGCCTAGCCAAAATTTCTGGGTGCTCTACTGGTTACACATGCAATCATACAGTGGCGGAAATAATTATTTGACCCCTCACAGATTTTGTAAGTTTGTCCAATGACAAAGAAATGAAAAGTCTCAGAACAGTATCATTTCAATGGTAGGTTTATTGTAACAGTGGCAGATAGCACATCAAAAGGAAAATCGAAAAAATAACTTTAAATAAAAGATAGCAACTGATTTGCATTTCATTGAGTGAAATAAGTATTTGAACCCCTACCAACCATTAAGAGTTCTGGCTCCCACAGAGTGGTTAGACACTTCTACTCAATTAGTCACCCTCATTAAGGACACCTGTCTTAACTAGTCACCTGTATAAAAGACACCTGTCCACAGAATCAATCAATCAAGCAGACTCCAAACTCTCCAACATGGGAAAGACCAAAGAGCTGTCCAAGGATGTCAGAGACAAAATTGTAGACCTGCACAAGGCTGGAATGGGCTACAAAACCATTAGCAAGAAGCTGGGAGAGAAGGTGACAACTGTTGGTGCGATTGTTCGAAAATGGAAGGAGCACAAAATGACCATCAATCGACCTCGCTCTGGGGCTCCACGCAAGATCTCACCTCGTGGGGTGTCAATGGTTCTGAGAAAGGTGAAAAAGCATCCTAGAACTACACGGGAGGAGTTAGTTAATGACCTCAAATTAGCAGGGACCACAGTCACCAAGAAAACCATTGGAAACACATTACACCGCAATGGATTAAAATCCTGCAGGGCTCGCAAGGTCCCCCTGCTCAGGAAGGCACATGTGCAGGCCCGTCTGAAGTTTGCCAATGAACACCTGAATGATTCAGAGAGTGACTGGGAGAAGGTGCTGTGGTCTGATGAGACCAAAATAGAGCTCTTTGGCATTAACTCAACTCGCTGTGTTTGGAGGAAGAAAAATGCTGCCTATGACCCCCAAAACACCGTCCCCACCGTCAAGCATGGGGGTGGAAACATTTTGCTTTGGGGGTGTTTTTCTGCTAAGGGCACAGGACAACTTATTCGCATAAAAGGGAAAATGGACGGAGCCATGTATCGTGAAATCCTGAGCGACAACCTCCTTCCCTCTGCCAGGAAACTGAAAATGGGTCGTGGATGGGTGTTCCAGCACGACAATGACCCAAAAAATACAGCAAAGGCAACAAAGGAGTGGCTCAAGAAGAAGCACATTAAGGTCATGGAGTGGCCTAGTCAGTCTCCGGACCTTAATCCAATCGAAAACCTATGGAGGGAGCTCAAGCTCAGAGTTGCACAGAGACAGCCTCGAAACCTTAGGGATTTAGAGATGATCTGCAAAGAGGAGTGGACCAACATTCCTCCTAAAATGTGCGCAAACTTGGTCATCAATTACAAGAAACGTTTGACCTCTGTGCTTGCAAACAAGGGTTTTTCCACCAAGTATTAAGTCTTTTTTTGTTAGAGGGTTCAAATACTTATTTCACTCAATGAAATGCAAATCAGTTGCTATCTTTTATTTAAAGTTATTTTTTCGATTTTCCTTTTGATGTGCTATCTGCCACTGTTACAATAAACCTACCATTGAAATGATACTGTTCTGAGACTTTTCATTTCTTTGTCATTGGACAAACTTACAAAATCAGTGAGGGGTCAAATAATTATTTCCGCCACTGTATGTCCCTGATAATGGTTTATACCTCCTGTGTGTGTGAGTCCTAGGGTGCCTTCACATCCTACGGATTTTGTTGCAGAATTTTCCACGACTGAAAATCAGTTCCATCCACAAGAATGGGGCTTGCTGAAGTCCATGTGAACTCTGCCCCATTCGAATGAATTCAACTGATTTTCAGTCGTGGATAATTCTGCAACAAAATCCGCAGGGTGTGAAGGCCCCAGATCACCGCATAGAGTGGCTGTTAAGGCCCCGGGGAACCAGCGGTCCTGGGGAAATCCTCCTCAGATGCAGTGGTCACAATTGTCTATGGCATTTAAGAGGTTAAATGTCTGAGATCAGTGTTATCACCTATCACAGACATTAACCCCAGGTGTCTGCTGTGTGAAACAGCAGAAACCTAGTGGCTATGGCACCCACGGTGCTCTGGAACAGACACCTTCTTTAAAGACCAAACTGATGGTGGAGGTCATATGTCTCTTTATAAATTAGGTGCATCTTACTCCAGCGCAAGGGGATCAAGACTGGCATATAGGTACTCCAGTCTTGATAAATGTCCCTCATTGTTTTGTAAGAGGTGGTAAGAGCATTTCCAACTCTTTTGTAGATTAGTAAATTCTCTCTCTTCTCTGGTGAAATACCTTACAGTGTAGGTACAGCAATCATTTGAAGTTTTATGCAATAAGATTGTTATTAAAGATGAGCGAATCAAAGCTGACGAAGTGCCATGCATGCAGCCAATCAGCAGCCAGCCAGACCTGTGATGTCACAGCCCTATAAATATGGCAACCATCTTAGATTCAGACATTTTACAGCATTCTGAGTGCAGGGACAGACGTGAGAAGGCGCTAGGAACAGCATCCAGAAAATCCTCATTGTGAAAAAAAAACCTGAAAAAAAACATTTCTAAGTGCAGGGAAAGGATAGGGAGGAATCATTTTACAGCATCTTAGTGTAGAGAGAGATGTCAGAAGGCGCTAGGGACAAAAGGTTGAAAGTGTTTAGTGGCCTATTTCAGTACAAAAATATAAATATATTCTCAGTTCACTTCTGCAGTTATATGTGTTGAAAACATTTAGTGGCCTATTTCAGTACAAAAATAAAAATATATACGCACTTCACTGTTGCTGTTATTTGCGGTGAATGTGTTTTATTGGCCTAGTTCAGTACAAAAATCTTAATATATTCTCAGTTCAGTTCTGAAGTTATATGTGTTAAAAGCTTTTAGTGGCCTATTTCAGTACAGAAAGAAAAATATATACGCACTTCCCTGTTGCAATTATTTGTGGCAAAATTGTTTTGTGGCTTATTTCAGTACAAAAAGAAAAATATATACACATTTCACTGTTGCAGTTATTTGTAGTAAAAGCATTTAGTGGCCTATTTCAGTACAACAAGAAAAATATATTCTCAGTTCACTTCTGCAGTTATATGTGTTGAAAGCATTTAGTGGCCTATTTCAGTAAAGAAAGAAAAATAGATATGCACTTCACTGTTGCAGTTATTTGTGGCAAAAGCATTTATTGGCCTATTTCAGTACAAAAAGAAAAATATATACGCATTTCACTGTTGCAGTTATTTGTAGTAAAATCATTTAGTGGCCTATTTCAGTACAACAAGAAAAATATATTTGTCGCTTTTAGGGGTGTTTTAATTTGCTTTTAATTTATTTAGTTCAGCTAAAAGTATGTCAGACAGTGAAGTGCCAGGCCCTGCACAGGGGAGTGGCAGAGGCCTAAATGTTCCTGGCGCAGGCAGAGGTCGCAGCAGAGAAAATGGGCATGGCAGCAAGAGTTGCAGCGAGAGGCCTGAGATCCCGAGGTCATCTAGCAGTCTTGTCTTGACCAGCAACCCAGTGGTTCTTGATTGGTTAACTCGGTCATCCACTTCATCCCAAGTGACATCAGATACCCCCCCAGCCAAGAGTCGGTGGGTTCGTCAGACACAACCCTTAGTTGGCATGGCCCGGTAGCAGGCCCTGTGCCCTCACCTGTCCTCAACCTGCCCCTGTCCTTTCCTCCATTAGGCAGGCAAGTACTGATGAGGAAAGTGGCGTGGGAGCTGGTGTTGCGAGCGGTCAGGCCCCTGACCCAGAGACGGTTGAGGAGGACATCAGTGACGTGCAGACAGTACTCGATGATGATAATGTAGCTGATCACACTTGGGATCTGGGTGACGAAGAGGCTTCATTTTTTTTTCTTTATATAATAATGTAATATTATAAAATCCTTTGTCGCCATGATAAATCTGCAGCATGGGGGGCCCGTGTGGCTTCTACACACTTTCAAAATAATCCTTCAGCGGGCAAATAGATGCCGGATGACCAGGACGCTCCATGACCTTCCCAGGAGCTTCTGTCTGAAAAAGCGGTTCATTTCTGAGACGTCCGTATATCCGAAGACCCTCTCCATCTCCGTGCACCACAGGATGTCCTCCTTCCCATCCATGATGACTGGGAACTTGTGATGTTTTCCCTGATGAAGAAACCAGGGGCTGGTAGTTATGGGTTGAATCTTGATAGACTTCGCTACTTCAGGTTAAGAGAAATTCTTTTTTGGAATGCTTTCTCTATCGCAACCACGTTCTCGAATAACCAGAAGACTGGCCAATTCTCTCCTGTCTTAGGTAACACTTTATTGAGTAATCGTGGAAAGTCAAAAAACAGTTGTCCACTGCCCCCACAAAGGCCTTTCCAGTGTGGGTTAACCACTGATAATTCACTACAAGGACTGCCGCCAATTATCAGATCGAATTGTCCCCATTCTTTAATCTGTTTCCTGGTTATATTCTGTATGTCACCCACATATACAATCTGCCCTGGATGGCGTACCCATCCTATCGTGATGGCATCCTCACACACCTCTGATTGCATATATTTTTCAACGTTGATTCTAAGCTTTTTCCATAATGACTGGGAACTTGTGATGTTTTCCCTTATGAAGAAACCAGGGGCTGGTAGTTATGGGTTGAATCTTGATGGACTTCACTACTCTTCCTCGCTCCAAGCAATCTTGAAGCTTTGTCCTCTCAATGTCTGTAGCTACTATAGGCCTGTTCATGCCAGGCAGGTTCCCCCAGAAGTATCTCGCTCGATGAGCAGCTGATACCGCACTTGCATCAATCTTGAAAGGATTCGTCTCCAGGTGGAGAGATATTGTTTTTTGGAATGCTTTCTCCATCGCAACCACGTCGTTGAATAACCAGAAAACTGTCCGATTCTCTCCTGTCTTAGGCAACACTTAATTTTTTTTTGTAAATTTATTAAATATTTTATATTAAATTAAACCAAAACTTGATTAAAATTATAAGAAACTAAACTTAAATTCGCCAATATATTATCCCAATCTTCTATGGAAATTCCCGGATAATCAATTTGCCAAGCCTTTTGTGCTGGGGAACTTGTATTATTAAATCATGCAGAGCCAAAGTGGCCTCCTCAAGCTGCTGCCACTTCCACACTTTGTCATCGTGCCACTCTGTGGCCTCCTCAAGCTGCTGCCACCTCCACAATCATTCGTTGTCATGCTACTCTGTGGACTCCTCATGCTGCTGCCACCTTCACAATCTCTTGTCGTCGTGCTACTTTGTGGCCTTCTCATACTGCTGCCAACTCCATACTCTTGTCATTGTGCCACTCAGTGGACTTCTCCTGATGCTGCCACCTCCAGACTCTGTCATTGTGCCACTCGGTGGCCTCCCCATACTGCTGCCACCTCCAGACTCTGTCATTGTGCCACTCGGTTGCCTCCTCATACAGCTGCCAACTCCAGATTCTTTCATTGTGCCACTTGGTGGCCTTCTCCTGATGCTGCCACCACCAGACTGTGTCATTGTGCCACTCGGTGGCCTCCTCATACTGCTGCCACCTCCAGACTCTGCCATTGTGCCACTCGGTGGCCTCCTCATACTGCTTCCACCTCCAGACCCTGTCACTGGGCCACTCTGTGGTCTCCTCATGCTGCTTCCACCTCACCACTTTGTCATAGGTCCACTCTGTTGACTTCTCATGCTGTTTCCACCCTTCCCACTTCATGACTGGTCGACTATTTTGACTTTCGGCCTGGATGACATCATTTATTTGACCTTTCTTCTGATCTGTCAGAAGGAAAGAAAAATGAGACGCACAACGGATCCTGTCTGTGTAGCAGCTGTAAGGCCTGTATACTCCCATCAGAATTGGCTTATGATTTGGTAGCCAAAAGCAGGAGTGGGTACAAAACACAGAAGACATGCAAATATCCCATTTACATGTCATCTCTGTTTTAGATCCACTCCTGTTTTTTGGGGGGCATTTGCAATACTGATTGATTATTGAGCAAATGCTGACCGAGTGAAGGCGAATGCTCCACAGACAGGATCCATTTTTTTTGGGGAGTTATTGTTCTGAGGAAGGGCAAAATAATCAGTGACTGTCACGGTCCCTCCCATGACAAAGGTGAGAAGATTGGATAGACTTGCTGCACGTGAGGCTATCTGACAGGTTTCTCTGTTTCCTCTTTGTATGTTGTTGTTTGTCAGGATCTCACGTCTCCTCAGGTTCTACTTGTTATCAGTGATGAGGCTCTATTTAGGTCCGCCTCACACTGCTGACTATGCGGTTGATATTTCCTCTGCGAGTTGCTACAGCTTGTTTGTCTTGGATCTCCTGCTTCTCCATTCATCTCAAAGCTAAGTACAAGTTGCCTGTTCTGTTTGTTGTTCTCAGGTGTATTTTTGTTCTAGGCCTCAGGGAGACACGGGTCTCGTCTCCTGCTACCTATCCTAGGGCTCGTCAGTTTAGCAGGGCATAGGTATCCGGCGTATGAGCATTTCCACCATCAGGATCTGCTCATACTGGCAGGAGTTAGGGAAAGGCTTAGGGATTACTAGGAGGTCACCATCAGTGTTCCCTCTAAGCCTTCGCAGCTGCTGAGCGGGATCGGCTCAGAGCTGGGCACAGCGCCATCAAAGGTGGGCGATAGGAAAACCTAAGATAATTGTCACTTCAAAGAGCATACAAACCCCTGCACCATCCCGTACAATACAGTATAGTCCTCTGTGTTATCACTGGACATTGCTCTCCATATATAAACCATACAGGGAAAAAAAATCTTTGATCCAGAGAACTTACATAGAAAAACTAATAACCAAGAGGCTAAACAAAACCCAGTTTCTGACCCTTATGTTAAAACATAACTTTCATTTGATTGCTTTAATAAGGAAAAAAATAATTTAAAAAAGCTGCTGTTTCTCTAGATGACATTATGTTGATAGTAGTGGTAATAGTCTCAAGGGTCTATAAAAGCAACTATTTTTACAAACCATTGAAACTCTATTAACACTACTATCAACATAAGGTCATCTAGAGAAACCGTAGGTTTTTATTTATTTTTTCATCTCTTTAGGTGTTAAAACATAACTTTCATTAGATTGCTCTAACACCTAAAGGGGGGAAAAAAAAGAATTTTAAAAACCTGCTTTTCCTCTAGATGACCTTATGTTAATAGTAGTGTTAATAGAGTCTCAAAGGTCTGTAAAAATAGTGTAGCTGCTTTTATAGACCCTTGAGACTCTATTACCACTACCATAAACATAAGGCCATCTAGAGAAACAGCAGGTTTTTAAAATAGTTTTTTTCCTTTGGGTATTGTTATGGGGGACCTGTGGAGGACACACTGTTATGGGGGACCTGTGGAGGACACACTGTTATGGGGGACCTGTGGAGGACACACTGTTATGGGGGACCTGTGGAGGACACACTGTTATGGGGGACCTGTGGAGGACACACTGTTATGGGGGACCTGTGGAGGACACACTGTTATGGGGGACCTGTGGAGGACACACTGTTATGGGGGACCTGTGGAGGACACACTGTTATGGGGGACCTGTGGAGGACACACTGTTATGGGGGACATTATACAGGGGTAATATAACTGAGGGGTATCAGGTAAATTATACAGGGGGTAATATAACTAAGGGGTATCAGGGTACATTATACAGGGGTAATATAAGTTATATTACCTCTGTATAATGTCCCCTGATACCCCTTAGTTATATTACCCCTGTATAATAATGTCCCCTGATACCCCTTAGTTATATTACCCCTGTATAATAATGTACACTGATACCCCTTAGTTATATTACCCCTGTATAATAATGTCCCCTGATACCCCTTAGTTATATTACCCCTGTATAATAATGTACACTGATACCCCTTAGTTATATTACCCCTGTATAATAATGTACACTGATACCCCTTAGTTATATTACCCCGCCCTGTATAATTTAACCTGATACCCCTCAGTTATATAATATATCTGAGGGGTATCAGGGTACATTATACAGGGGTAATATAACTAAGGGGTATCTATCAGGGTACATTATACAGGGGTAATATAACTAAGGGGTATCTATCAGGGTACATTATACAGGGGTAATATAACTAAGGGGTATCTATCAGGGTACATTATACAGGGGTAATATAACTAAGGGGTATCTATCAGGGTACATTATACAGGGGTAATATAACTAAGGGGTATCTATCAGGGTACATTATACAGGGGTAATATAAGTGAGGAGGGCTATCAGGGACATAATACAGGGGTGAGGGGTAAGATAAGTTATATTACCCCTGTATAATGTCTGATAGTAGTCTAGCCCTCCTCAGTTATATTACCCCTCATGTACCCTGATACCCCTAGTTATATTACCCCCTGTATAATTTACCCTGATACCCCTCAGATATATTATATAACTGAGGGGTATCAGGGTAATACAGGGGACAACAGAGGATTCGTAGCACTGTGGGACAGGGGGGGTACATACTTCTTTTTTTATATGCCCTCACCTCACCAGCTAGCAGACGGCCAGGCGCGCAGGGTACTCAGATCAGATGCGACGTGACGTGACGTCAACATAGCCTGCGCCGCACAGCACGCACTCCCTCTCTGCCTCCACCGGGTCCGGGACTCCGCCCCCCTATTTGAATACTAGCCACCGCCCACCGGCAGCCCACAGTCAGGTATTGTAAATGAACTGACCGTGCGGCGGGCGGTGTCAGCCTGCAAAACAGACAGGGGAATCAGCTGGGGGCCGGCACAGCTGAGTGAGCGGGCGTTATAAAATTGTGAGCGGGGCCACAATAATTGCTGCGCGGCCGCCCACCCGCGCAGCTTAGAGGGAACACTGGTCACCATCCCTCTTCCTTAGCTTTTGAGGCCTAGACTGTTGTCAATTTCTTTTGTGTGTACAGTGGGGGAAATAATTATTTGACCCCTCACTGATTTTGTAAGTTTGTCCAATGACAAAGAAATGAAAAGTCTCAGAACAGTATCATTTCAATGGTAGGTTTATTGTAACAGTGGCAGATAGCACATCAAAAGGAAAATCGAAAAAATAACTTTAAATAAAAGATAGCAACTGATTTGCATTTCATTGAGTGAAATAAGTATTTGAACCCCTACCAACCATTAAGAGTTCTGGCTCCCACAGAGTGGTTAGACACTTCTACTCAATTAGTCACCCTCATTAAGGACACCTGTCTTAACTAGTCACCTGTATAAAAGACACCTGTCCACAGAATCAATCAATCAAGCAGACTCCAAACTCTCCAACATGGGAAAGACCAAAGAGCTGTCCAAGGATGTCAGAGACAAAATTGTAGACCTGCACAAGGCTGGAATGGGCTACAAAACCATTAGCAAGAAGCTGGGAGAGAAGGTGACAACTGTTGGTGCGATTGTTCGAAAATGGAAGGAGCACAAAATGACCATCAATCGACCTCGCTCTGGGGCTCCACGCAAGATCTCACCTCGTGGGGTGTCAATGGTTCTGAGAAAGGTGAAAAAGCATCCTAGAACTACACGGGAGGAGTTAGTTAATGACCTAAAATTAGCAGGGACCACAGTCACCAAGAAAACCATTGGAAACACATTACACCGCAATGGATTAAAATCCTGCAGGGCTCGCAAGGTCCCCCTGCTCAGGAAGGCACATGTGCAGGCCCGTCTGAAGTTTGCCAATGAACACCTGAATGATTCAGAGAGTGACTGGGAGAAGGTGCTGTGGTCTGATGAGACCAAAATAGAGCTCTTTGGCATTAACTCAACTCGCTGTGTTTGGAGGAAGAAAAATGCTGCCTATGACCCCCAAAACACCGTCCCCACCGTCAAGCATGGGGGTGGAAACATTTTGCTTTGGGGGTGTTTTTCTGCTAAGGGCACAGGACAACTTATTCGCATAAACGGGAAAATGGACGGAGCCATGTATCGTGAAATCCTGAGCGACAACCTCCTTCCCTCTGCCAGGAAACTGAAAATGGGTCGTGGATGGGTGTTCCAGCACGACAATGACCCAAAACATACAGCAAAGGCAACAAAGGAGTGGCTCAAGAAGAAGCACATTAAGGTCATGGAGTGGCCTAGTCAGTCTCCGGACCTTAATCCAATCGAAAACCTATGGAGGGAGCTCAAGCTCAGAGTTGCACAGAGACAGCCTCGAAACCTTAGGGATTTAGAGATGATCTGCAAAGAGGAGTGGACCAACATTCCTCCTAAAATGTGCGCAAACTTGGTCATCAATTACAAGAAACGTTTGACCTCTGTGCTTGCAAACAAGGGTTTTTCCACCAAGTATTAAGTCTTTTTTTGTTAGAGGGTTCAAATACTTATTTCACTCAATGAAATGCAAATCAGTTGCTATCTTTTATTTAAAGTTATTTTTTCGATTTTCCTTTTGATGTGCTATCTGCCACTGTTACAATAAACCTACCATTGAAATGATACTGTTCTGAGACTTTTCATTTCTTTGTCATTGGACAAACTTACAAAATCAGTGAGGGATCAAATAATTATTTCCCCCACTGTATCTGGTGTTTTTCCCTTCCCCATTACCCATGACAGTGATGTCAGCACAAACTTACTGCTGACACCCTCTGCACTCTGTCCAGGGGGGGGGGGGGCACTACTTGTATAAGCGTTTAATAGAACAGGTTCTGTTGACATCTATGTGGAATCAGCTGACGACAGTGTAAAATTAGTGTGCTTCTTCTTGGCGCCAACATCGACCTGTAAGGCTGAGTTCATACTAGAGTTATTTGGTCAGTTTTGGTCCCGTGACTGCGCAAATAATTGAAGTGTGCAGTGATTCTAAGAGCGACATCGGTCATCTGCATGTCATACACACTCACAGTATTTCACTACCAAAGCAGACTCCTTATGCGTGTTACTGCAAGGCACAGTGTTCTACACCACTATAAACGCTCTCTGCAGCCAGGAAATAGCCATTATTTTATGTAATTTGCTGCAAATTTATTTGTATCGAACCAAATATTTCCCCAAAAAAAAAAAAAAAACGAACCGGCAAATCGAATTTTTTCAAAATTGGCTTATCTCTAATTGTTATGCATGTGCTTATAAAATTGCAGCAGGAATTAGTTTTTTATGAAATGATCCCATGACTCTATGTGAAAGACAATATAAATGAATAAGAGCATCCTAAGTGACTTATCTGGAAATGGCACATGCATATAAATGTTTGCTCTGCAGTATAATTTTATACTAACATCTGTAACCATTTGGAAAATGCATGATTTGACTTGATTTGACCACATAAATGAAATTTCTTGAAAGGGCAATTGTGATTATTTCAATTATTCCCCCTATTTTATTTTCTCTGACATTTTAAAAACAGAGCATTATTCATGCTAGAAAATTCTGATGTAACAGGCTGTGCTGATACTGGATTGGGGTAGCCTTTAAAATAGTTTTTGAATCACTTTTTGCTTTTTCCGGCAAGTTATTTTGCTACTGATATTTTTTTAAGCACAGCATGTTGAAGCAATAGCATGTTTTCAGTCGTTTTTTTAACCTCTTCTCCATAAGGAAAAAAACACTTCTCAAAGATATTTTAACACAAAACTGCCGCTATGACACACCATAAAAACTCTTTTACTATTTGCGATTTTATTATTGCCCAACATTAGTGATGATCGAGCAACAAAGTGCTCGGGTGCTCAGGCCGAACACATCGGGATGCTCGGGTGCTCTACCGAGCACCCGAATATAATGGAAGTCTTCGGGAGAAGCCGAGCATTAAACCAGGCACCCCCTGCTCTGAAGAGGGGAGGGTGCCTGATTCATAGGAAAAGGTCAGAAATTGATGGAAACACCACTGAAATGCTTCGGGAGCAGCATGGGGAGGATGTCTCGATGCATCTTTTACTCCCAGGTCGCTGCTGGGATTCATGTTTTCAGAGTAGTAAGCCACTTTTACAGACTGACAATAATACGCAAAAAACCGAAAAAAAAAAATCTATTTTAGAAGAAAAATTGTTAAGAAACATTCTTTCCTGTATATTTACTTGTATATAACGTGCAAGTGCTGCCAAATCTTACAAGGAAGAGGTACTCTGATACAACCTGTATATCACATAATGTAGGACCTCATTCACATTATGGTACAATAGTTCAGGTAGTCGGACTGCTACACTCATAAAGCCTATGCACTAAGTGAAAGTGCTGCCAAAAATTACAAGTAACCGGCACTCCAAAACACCCTTTGGTACACATAAAGGAGGGCATCATACACACCCTTAAAAAATTATGATTGATGGCCTGCTGGTGACCATCAAAAACATTTGGAGCAAGGGCCTGCTGATCTGACCATCTAAAACATTAGGGGCGAGGACCTGCTGCCGCATTGGTGACTCCAGATAACCTCTGGGCGACTGCACGTCCCTGTGACGGCGACGATCTATTTGGATGTCTGCCCCATTAACATTATATGTTCTTTTCAGCTCCTACCATGTTGATCACGGGTAAGGGGGAATCAGGGTTTAATGCCAGAGAGGAAGCTTGAGAAAGGGATACCACATCCAAGAGAGGTCAATGGCTAAAATCTAATTGGCTGTTGTTGCCTTGCCCCTGTTTTTTTCACCCAGTGTGCCATCATGGTGAGGATTGTGTTGACCAGACTCTTGGCTACTGAGACTGGACTTGTAGGTGAGGGCCTGCTGCCGCTTTGTTGACTCTAGATAACTTATAGGCGATCTCATGTTCCCGTGATGGCGATGATCCATCTGGATGTCTGCCCTATCAACTTTGGAGCGACTTTTCAACAAGGACCTTCTGGTATAGCACCGTTTTGCTTGTCCTCTCGACCAGAGGAATGAGAGATGAGAAGTTCTCGTTGTGGCTTGGGTCGAGAAGGGTGAACACCCAGTAATCCGTGTTGTCTAAAATGCGTAAAACGTGCGGAGCGCGGGAAAGGCAGCCTTACATGAAGTTAGCCATGTGTGCCAGAGTACCAACAGGCAAGACTTCGCTGTCATCATCAGGAGGATCACTCTTAATATCCTCTTCCTCCTCTTCTGCCGACCCACGCTGAACAGATGGAATTAAACTTCTATGGGTACTACCCTCTGTAGCGGAGGCAACCATCTCCTGCTCCTCCTCCTCTTCATCGTCCAATTCGTGCTGAGAAGACGAACAGAGGGTGGTCTGGCTATCACCCTGTGTAATGTCTTTTTCCCCCATTTCCACCTCTTCCACATGCAAAGTGTTGTCCTTAATTGTGAGCAGCGAGCGTTTGAGTAGACACAGAAGTGGGATGGTGACGCTGATAATAGCGTTATCTCCGCTCACCATCTGTGTTGATTCCTCAAAGTTTCTAAAAACATCACAAAGGTCAGACATCCATGCCCACTCCTCGCTTCTGATTAGTGGAAGCTGACTGGAAAGGCGACGACCATTTTGCAGCTGGTATTCCACTACTGCCCTCTACTGCTCACAAAGCCCGGTCAACATGTGGAACGTGGAGTTTCAGCACGTGCTCACGTCGCACAACAGCCGGTGAGCTGGCAATTTCAAGCGCTGCTGCAGCATTGACAGACCGGCTGAAGCTGTCGATGACTTGTGGAAATGTGCACACACACGGCGCACCTTCACCAGTAGCTCAGGTAAATTGGGGTAGGTTTTGAGAAACAGCTGAACCACTAAGTTTAAGACGTGGGCTAAGCATGGGATGTGTGTGAGCTTGTCGAGCTCCAAAGCCGCCACCAAGTTACGGCCATTATCATACACAACCATGCCTGGTTGTAGGTTGAGTGGCGAGAGCCACAGCTTAGTCTGGTCTCTTATCCCCTGCAACAGCTCTTAGGCGGTGTGCTGTTTGTCCCCTAAGCATATCAGCTTCAGCACGGCCTGTTGACGCTTCCCCACTACCGGCTGATGGCTGACTACTGCTGCATGTGGATAATTTTGAGGTGGAAGTGGAGGAGGAGGCAGAGGAGGAGAAGTGGGGGTTAGAGCCACTAACGTAGGTGCTGGCAGAAACCCGGATGGAATTAAGGCCCACAATCGGCGTCGGTAGCACCTGTGCCATACCAGGTTACGACTCGCTCCCGGCCTCCACAATGTTTACCCAGTGTGCCGTCAGGAAAATGTAGCGTCCCTGGCCAAATGCACTTGTGTGACGTTTCGGGACACATGTTGGTGTAAGGCCCACTTCGAAAAATAGTGGGGACAGAGTACAGGGGGACGGCCGCCGACATCAGGCTGCGGAAGGCCTCAGTGTCCACAAGCCTAAATGGCAACATTTCCAGGGCAAGTAAATTTGAAAGGTGCGCATTTAGTGCTATGGCCTGTGGGTGGGTGGCTGGGTATTTGCGCTTGCGTTCAAATGCCTGGAGTAATCACAATTGGACTCTGCGCTGGGACAGGGAAGTGGATGTGGTCGCTGATGGTGCTTGCGAAGGGCCAGGTGCAGGGCGAGTGGCATCCTTGCCTGCTCCTTTTACAGGCGATTAGCCAGCATATACCATAGGGGAAGAGGAGGCAGTGGTGTGACTCGCAGACACAGATTGTGGACCCTGGCGTTCATCCCACTTATTATGGTGCTTGGATGCCATGTGGCGGATCATGCTGGTGGTGAGGTTGCTAGTGTTTACGCCCCCACTCTTTTTGGTGTGGCACAGGTTGCAAACTACTATTCTTTTGTCGTCCGCATTTTTCTCAAAAAAGCGTCATACTGCGGAACACTTACCCTTTGGCAAGGGAGCTTTACGCAAGGGGGTGCTCCGTTGAACAGTTGTGGGCCTGTTTGGTGTGGCCCGCCTTCTCCCTTTTGCCACTCCACTGCCTCTTCCAGCCTGTTATGGTGCTGCAGATCCTTCCCCCTCTGTACTGCTGTCCTCATTCGGCTTTCCACCTTTCCAGGTTGGGTCAGTGACCTCATCGTCCACCACCTCCTCTTCCCTTTCCTCACTCTGATAATCCTCTTGATTTGTTGACCTAACCACAACCTCAGTGATTGACAACTGTGTCTCATCCTCTTCATCAACCTTTTGAGACAGTAATTGCGGTAGACTCATTGGCACCTGTGTCTCATTATCATCCATCAGTAAACACTAATTGCCGTTCACCACCATCATGTTCTTGTGAATGTGGATGCTCAAGAGGTTGGGAATCAGGGCACAAGATCTCATGTCCTTCAAGCGTGCTTGGCGAGAGGGCCAAATCAAGTAATGGCGATGAAAAGAGATCCTCGGAATTTCCCAGTGTGGGATCACTTGTTTGGCCAGACTCTCCATGGTGGGGGGAAGGAGGATCAGGGAGAGGATTCTGTTGACCAGACTCTTGGCCTTCTGAGACTGGACTTGGTGCTTAACAGGATGGTGCTTAACCGACTGGAAGCATTATCTGCTGCAATTCACCTGGTCGCACTGGTCTGACTTCAAGAGTTTTGTCCTGCGACGCCCTGCAAACTGGGACATGAAGCTAGATTTCGTGGATGATTTGTTTTTCTTGTGCTCTGGCAGAAGGCGCAGTTTCAACGGGCCCAGGGCCACGGCCTCTGCGTGAACCATCAGCATCACGGCCACTTCCCTGTTTCTTACTGATCGCCTTGCACATATTAAATGTTACATGCACGCTTGACATAAAAGATGTGGCACGAATGTCACAGTTCACAGCACAAGCACAGTATATGGAAAAAGTACTTAAAAGTATGGAAAATGGAAAATAGATTTCAGTTATATTTCTCCAATCTCTGGCCATGACACAAAGAAGGTATTGGACAGATGTCTCTAGTCACTGCAGACACCATCTATATGAAAATTATTGAAAATGATGGAAAAAATATAATATTTTTCAGTTATATTTCTCCAATCTCTGGCCCTGACATACAGAAGGTATAATACAGATGTCACTAGTCACTGCAGACACCCTCTATATAAAAATTATTGAAAATGCTGAAAAAAAATAAGATTTGTACTGTAGCTATAAAATACTGCCAGCCTGCCACCAGACATTAGTCCTTAAAAGGACTTTTGGGTCTTTGAAACGTTTTTCTACTGAATTGATTGTGATCAGACTCTCTACAATCTCTCTGTCCCTTCCAAAGCACTGCTCTCCCTGACTACAAATGAGCCGAACATGCGTCATCGGGTGCTATATAGCACCCGATGATGTGTTCCGGCCAGCCAATAACTGTAATGCCAGTAGCCAACATGGCTACTGGCATTACAGTGAGGGCATTACTTACCTGCACATTTATTGGCTGCATAGCAGCTGCGAAACGTGCGGGAAGGAGACTCGAGCATGGCGCTCGAGCACATGCTGTACTCAGCCGAGTACCGGCATGTGCCGAGCATAGCGATGCTCGAGCCGAACAGCAGTTTGGTCGAGCATGCTCGCTCAACACTACCCAACATGTAACATTTGGATGCAGCATTTTTTTACTGTAAAAAACACAATGACAAATGACAAAAAAAGTGCATTTGACACCACCCTCAGTTTTCTGTCCCAACACGGAGAGAATCATTTCAGATCACATCTGCTGTATTTCTGTAGTTATTAGTTAGGTTATTGCACCATCTAGCGGTCTTAAAAATTTACTACACTTTGTTTGTCTGTTAATAAAGATTATTGTATTGTTGGGAGGTGCAAAGCATTGTGGGAATGTAGTGCATTCTGGGAAAGAGAAGCACAGTCTCCACGTTACAGGACATCAGCAGAGCTGTCTCCTGCATATCTTCTTCTTAAACTCCACCATCCTTTTGCAAGTATATCTGGTAAGACATATACCTTTGTTTCAGGGACAGTATGTTATGCAGATTTGTTCAAGTAGCTGTAGTGTTACTCAGGGAAGGGGTTGTAACTGTTAGATGCTAGACATGCAGTCCTATGTATAGGCAGCCATTTTGGACATATACTTTCTCTGTTAATGTATTACTGTACATGCTATTCTATGTTTTACTTATACAAGCCATTTGTATTCTTATAGTTTTACCAATTCACAATCCTGTTGACCAATAAACAAGTTAGACTAAAGAAAACAGTCCTCTTATTTGGAAGACAGGAATGGTTTATGCTGAATGATAGACTGCACACTGTGTGAACGTGTATGAAGACCAAACACTCAGGCTGGTATAACACATGCAATATTAATGTTGCTTTTGATGTACTTTTTTTAGCCAAACCAAGTAAAACCAAGTACAAGGAAAAGCACGAAGGAAAATCTCTTGTCTTCTCAAAAATCAAAAACTGCATGTGTGATTACATGCATCATGAGTATATATATCTCTTTGATTTGTTTATCCAAAAAGGTAACAATTTCTGCTTGTTACTAGAGAGCGCTTATCGATGACTGATTGAGGGTAGGTTGAAATGATGAACTCATTGCAAATTCATTGCATATCCCACAGCAGAAACTTCTGCTGTTTCTACCTTGGGTTTTCATTTTCAGTGGTGCAGGAGCTAAACCACGAGCAGCTCCCATTGTGTTTTTTTTTTTTTAAGTGTCAACACGGTAACCACACTGCATGAACTATGACCTCCCATTGAAAACAAAGGGGGCGGTTCCAGGGTAGATTGGGCTTGGTTTTTGTCACCGAATACTTCCTGAAACCCATGCCACAAAATCGGTGAACATACCATTGATTTTGTCCACACGGCTAGGTTTCCTGATGCAGTTGTGGCCATATTCTTATACCGTACATCATTTAACTTAGATTGATCTTGCACCTGTCCAATGATTCCAATATGCAGCCATCCGTAGGCTTAAAACAAATCCACTACTCTGTTTCATATCCACAGCAGTTTTACATCAGATAGACTTTTACTGGGCTTTGAACCATAACCCATCCTCTGTATAAAATTATTTTTTTATTCTTGATTCAAGTAGTCAATAATTAGGCAAAAACATGAGGACAGTCATGATAGGCAGCCTAGTGGCTTAGTGGTTGACATTGGTCCATTGTACTGCTGGGGTCCTGTCAGCCAACTGTATTGGAGAACCATGTTACCGGCTGAGTCCCGAACCAGTGCTCTGGCGGCAGCAGGGCAGCTGAAGATTTTCGCTTCCATTGCTTTGCATGCCACTGATAGTTTAGCTCCTTAGTTGGGTGGTATGTGTGTGTAGTGTATGTATGGTGTATTTATGTATGTGTACCATGTATATGGTGTATTTATGTGTGTTGCATATTGTGGTGTAATTGAGGGTGTATATATGTGTCTCCCAGGTTCCTAACATATGCTGAGGAAAGCTATTTAGGAAAGGGTTAAAACCTAAGCCTGGGTCCTGATGAGGTGCACCTGGCAAGTTGCTAGATAACCAGGCTGGCAGTGCACTTGCTCTCAGCTTTGGGAGAGGGAGAAGCCACATCTCTCTGAGAAATACTGAAGGTCCTGGGCAAGGAAACTGCAAGTATCACAAGTTGCTGTTCAGACTGTGTGTTTATTTGGTTTGACTGAGGTTAGCTCTGCCACATCCTAGAGAGGGACCAAAGGTTTAGTTAGAGCCTGGACAAGGCTAGATGTTGTGTTTATGATTTTGTTTTATGCAACCTGTGGAAATAAAACTGGCAGGACGTCAGTTTAAATGCACTTCTGTCTCCTGAGTTCTCCTGGTGCACAATAGACTGACTATTCCCCTACCTTTCACTCCTGGAAAGGTGAGCTTGCAAGACGCATTGTCACAATTGGTGGAGGATGCGTGCAGTTTGATAACCAGTGTCTACAGCCTGCTAAAAGCTCTGCTGCAAGCCACTGCAGCCCAGCAACATGCAACCAAATTGCAGCAAGAAACTAATAGGCAGACGGAGGGTCTGATGTGATCTATGGCAATGCAACTTTCCGCTCTAACCAAGATACAAAACAAGGATCGTGCTGTTTTGACTGAGGTGGTGCAGCGCTTTGCAGATCGGAAAGTGGCCTCATGGGGAAAAGGGATATTTGTACTGGGAACTACCTACAAAAGATGGCCGCCACAGATGATGTGGGGGCTTACTTAAAGACCTTTGAGCGCACCGCTGAGCGTGAAAGATAGCCACCAGACCAGTGGGCGGGGTTAATAGCCCCCTTTCTGATCGGAGAGGCTCAGAAGTCTTATTACGATTTGGATCCTGCAGATGCTCAAGATTACCGTAAGCTTAAAGTGGAGATTTTGGCCTGTTTGGGAGTCACTTTGTCGATTCGGGCCCAAAAGTGCACCATTGGGTTTTTCAGGTAGACAAACCAGCTCGCTCCCAAATGTATGACCTAATACACTTAACCAAGAAGTGGTTACAGCCAGATGTTCTGTCGGCTCCAGAGGTTGTGGAGCGTGTGGTAGTGGACAGATATCTTAGAGCCCTTCCGCCCAAACTATGCAAGTTGGTTACCCATGGTGACCCTAACAGTTCAGATGCGTTGGTCACTCTGGTGGAAAGATATGCAGCAGCAGGGGACCTGATACAGAAGTCCCGCATAGCACAAGAAAGTGCCCAGCAGTGGGTTGCTCCTGCTAGGATGGGGACCTCTAAAAGGGAAGCACAGTCCAAATATGAACCCTGGCCGGAACGGTCAGAAAGGTCCAAGACAGACTTACTGAGATCAGAGCCTATCAAATGCTTTCAGTGTAAGGCCTCATGCACACGACCGTTGTGTGCACCCGTAGCCGTTGTGCCGTTTTCCGTTTTTTTTTTTTTTCGCGGACCCATTGACTTTCAATGGGTCCGTGGAAAAATCGGAAAATGCACAGTTTTGCAGCCGCATCCGTGATCCGTGTTTCCTGGCCGTGAAAAAAATATGACCTGTCCTGTCCTATTTTTTTTTTTCACGGCCAACGGTTCACGGACCCATTCAAGTCAATGGGTCCGTGAAAGAACACGGATGCACACAAGATTGGCATCTGTGTCCGTGATCCGTGGCCGTAGGTTAGTTTTTATACAGACGGATCCGAAGATCCGTCTGCATAAAAGCTTTTTCAAAGCTGAGTTTTCACTTCGTGAAAACTCAGAACCGACAGTATATTCTAACACAGAGGCGTTCCCATGGTGATGGGGACGCTTCAGGTTAGAATATACTAACAGAACTGTGTACATGACTGCTGCCTGGAAGGTGCTGCCAGGCAGCAGGGGGCAGCCCCCCCCCTCCCTCCCCTGTAGTTAACTCGTTGGTGGCCAGTGGGCCCCCCTCCCTCCCCTGTAGTTAACTCGTTGGTGGCCAGTGGGCCCCCCTCCCTCCCTCCCCTGTAGTTAACTCGTTGGTGGCCAGTGGGCCTTCTCCCCTCCCTCCCCCTCCTAATTAAAATCTCCCCCCTATCATTGGTGGCAGCGGAGTGTACCGATCGGAGTCCCAGTTTAATCGCTGGGGCTCCGATCGGTAACCATGGCAGCCAGGACGCTACTGCAGTCCCGGTTGCCATGGTTACTTAGCAATTTGTAGAACCATTGTACTTACCTGCGAGCTGCGATGGTCTGCGTCCGGCCGGGAGCTCCTCCTACTGGTAAGTGACAGGTCATACTGGCCACCAATGTGTTAACTACAGGGGGGGTGGCTGCTGCCTGGCAGCAGGGGGCAGTCATGTAGACAGTTCTTTCAGTATATTCTAACCTGAAGCGTCCCCATCACCATGGGAACGCCTCTGTTAGAATATACTGTCGGATTTGAGTTTCACGATGTAACTCAAATCCGACGGTATATTCTAACATAGAGGCGTTCCCATGGTGATGGGGACGCTTCAAGTTAAAATATACCATTGGATTGGAGAAAACTCCGATCCGATGGTATATTAACTCCTGACTTTACATTGAAAGTCAATGGGGGACGGATCCGTTTGAAATTGCACCATATTGTGTCAACGTCAAACGGATCCGTCCCCATTGACTTGCATTGTATTCAGGACGGATCCGTTTGGCTCCGCACGGCCAGGCGGACACCAAAACGACTTTTTTTTTCATGTCCGTGGATCCTCCAAAAATCAAGGAAGACCCACGGACGAAAAAACGGTCACGGATCACGGAAAAACAGAACCCCGTTTTGCGGAACCGCAAAAAAATACGGTCCTGTGCATGAGGCCTAAGGGTCCAGGACATATTGCTGCTAACTGTACTTTAAACTCTGAACCCATGCAGTGTGATATGAATACTATGCCAAATATGAAGTTTATGTTTGCCAAAGTGGTTTGTTCTGCTGGGGCCCCTGAAAATGTTGATAAACATCAGTGTCCCGTGCCCATAGAGGGGAAAGGGGTGCAGGCTCTCCTTGATACTGGCAGTATGATCACATTAGTTAACGCCAGTTTGGTAAACTCCAATAGCTTACAGTCCCAGATGGTAAGGGTCACCTGTATTCATGGTGAAACCCGCGAGTATAATACTGCACTGGTTGCCATAGGAACTATGCTCAAGCTGGTAACCTGTCAGGTAGCGATGATACCCTCTCTCATGTATGACGTAATACTGGGGAGGGATTTTGCTTTTTTTGGGGAATTGTGGGAGAAAAGGTTTAAAGAGCCACCAGTGGTTACGGATTCTGGAGAAAAGGGAAACTGGAGTGACAGAACCTGAGCCTCTTAATGATCTGTCATCTCCAGATAGTATCACTTTCCCTTTTGATGTAGTTAAAAGACAAAACATGCAATGCGACAACTCACTGCAATATAGAGTACAAAATTGCATAATAATTATAAGTAGTGTTGAGCGCGAATATTCGAATTTCAAATTTTTATCTCGAATATCCCAATTTCGCGAATATTTAGAATATAGTTCCATATATTCGCGAAATTTAATATTCGGTTTTTGTTTTGTTTTTTCATCTGAAAATATGATTCCTTCTTGCTTGTGGGTCAATGAGCCATTGGCCCACAAGCAACTGAATTGAAGCTGGAAGGAATCACGTTTTCAGATGGACCGGAATATTCTAAATAAAGAATATATTGCTGTATATTCAATTTTAGGATATTCGTCCTATTCTAATCTAAACCAATAATCATATATAATTACCATTAGGATTTTTCTGTTATAATATTCGTGAACTCGAATATTACAACAGAGAAATCCTAATTGTTAATACGTGTGCCCGAGCGCATGACAAAATCGTTATTTAATCAACTTCAGCATACAACACCCCGACAAGCGTCCTCCGACAAGCGTCCCCGTCACTATGGGAACGCCTGTGGGTTAGAAAATACCATCGGATCTGAGTTTTCCCTGAGATCGTAAAACCTCAGATCCGATGGTATATTCTAACCCACAGGCGTTCCCATGGTGACAGGGACGCTTGTCGGGGAGCAGTATGCCAAAGTGGAATATTATTGCTCTAACTTCGTATTTTACGAAATTTCAAAATATTGCTCTAACTTCGTCTTTTAGAATATTCGTAATATTGCTCTAACTCCGTCTTTTAGAATATTACGAATATTCTAAAAGACGAAGTTAGAGCAATATTAAGCAATTTCGTAAAATACACATATTAGCCTAGCCATAGTCATAGGAACGTTGCCTTATACAGGAAAAATAAATAAATCGTACGATTAATTTAATCGTACAAAGATGAAGTTAGAGCAATATTAAGAATATTCGTAAAATACACATATAGATTGTAATTTAGCTGATATAGTGCTATATTATTTTTTTAATAGTGTACATATTTCCCAAAACTAAAGTGCAGAAGGGGCAAAAAATAAATTATAGCACTATATTAACTGAATTACAATCTATATGTGTATTTTACAAAATTTCTTAATATTGCTCTAACTTCGCCTTTTAGAATATTCGTAATTTTGCTCTAACTATGTCTTTTAGAATATTACGAATATTCTAAAAGACGAAGTCAGAGCAATATTAAGAAATTTCGTAAAATACACATTAGCCTAGCCATAGTGTCACGGCCTATGGTGTGCTTAGTGACATTTTCCTTCACTTGGTTGTCCGTAACTACGTTTGGTGTTGTATGCATGTGGGGGCAGTGTCTCGGCCTTCTGGCTGATCCCCAGGACATGCTTGCCACGCATGCCGTTGCACGCGGCAACAGGTGAAGTGTGTGTTTATGTGTGTACTTCCCCTTTAAGTGGCCATCTTCCCTTGCCTTGTGTTGGAAGGGTTAACTTCCTTCCTAGTGTGTGTGCACTGGGTGTGTCTGTGTGTTGGTGTGGCTACATGGGCTATAAAGTCTCAGTTAAGATCAGTAGTCTGAGGGGTACTTCAGCCATGGCTAGCTGGAGGCATCCTCCTGTGATATACCATCTGCCTGTGGGGGCCACCCTTGTGGTCATAGCTTTATGTTACAAGATGTTATGAAGATGTTTGTTTGGTCTTTATTCTTTGCAGCTTATAGTCCTGGGTTCCTGTGTGATGTGTTTGTTTGTGTTGTTGTGGACAGCAGCACTTGCACATGAGTTCCAGGCTTTGTGTCTGTGGCAGGTGAATGTTGTGTTTGTGGCAAGTACCTGCCATTGCCATAAGTTGTATATGTTCCCCCTTCCATGCAGCTTGGCCAGTGAGACTCCTGTTCCTCCGTGTCCAGAAGGAACAGGTTGTCTTACCCTGCTCTTAGTTTAGGGCCACCTTGAGGGCTAGCAGGGACTTCAAGGTTCCGGAGCATGAGCCCTCCTACCATCAAGGTCGGCTCATGCAGCTAGGAGTCGGGGTCAGATTAGGGATGCGATAGGAGGTGACCTGCTCCCTAATTCTGTGGTCCTGGCCAAGTAGCGACCTACCATCTCCTGGCATCGCACGGCTGAGGGTTTTCCCTATCCTCAGCTGTGACACATAGTCATAGCAACGTTGCCTTATACAGGAAAAAAATAAATAAAATAAAATCGTACGATTAATTTAATCGCATATTATTCGCGAAAAATAAAATAATTACGAATATTCGATTTAGACGAAAATAATACTAATATTCATTCGAATATTCGCGAAATATCGCAAAATCGAATATGGCACCTCCCGCTCATCACTAATTATAAGTGCTACACTATAAGTGAGAGATACTTGGCAAATCGTTTTGTACAAAATTATTTGAGCCCGTCTGCCGCACGTCAAGGCAATCTCTGTTAGACGGGTTCCTTACACTAAATTCTACCTGTTAAGTGTCATGACGGCTACCATACACTTCAGGGAGTGTAGGTTCCACATGCATACTGGGTCTGCTTCAATAACTGTCATTTTGGGTGCCAAAATGGCTTCCACTGTAACCAATGAGTGCAGGTACCAACATGCATGCAGGCCCACTCCACAACACCCCCGGCGCCAAATGGCCACCAAAGACTGCAGTGAGAGTCCACAAACTATCTCACTCCTGGTGCCAAATGGCTTCTGGAGGGAATATATACAATGTGGATGAGGAGGAGGAGGAGAAAACAAGATTCAACCATATACTAGTGCTACATACACACACTCACCACATACACACACTCACCACATACACACACTCACCACATACATGGATGCACTCATACATGCGCTCAGTGGCATAACTAGAGTGTTATGGGCCCCAGTGCAAACTTTGGATCGCCCCCCCATTTTTACAAAGAGGTGGCAGATTTTCTTTACACTAAGGGCTCTGTGATTTTGTAGTAAAAAAGGTCGCAGAGAGGCAAAGAGCATTATCAATCATGTTAATGCTCTGTGTCTCTGCTGTACAGAACGGGTCTTGGCTCTTTCACGCAGAGGATTACCCGCACAGGATCCGCTTGTGTTAAAGAGCCCTAAGCCCAATGCATGGCTACACTCACCCAGTCCTAATATAATCTGGTCCTACCTCATCCAGGGTGTCGCTGGCGTCTGTGTGATGTCCACTGGATCCAGAACAAGGTCCCTGTGGTGATAGAGAAAAAAAGAATAAATCACATAAGGAAGAGATGGTGACTGCCCCTGTGAAATCACTAGCAGGGGGCACTGTGCTGGCCTGTATGACTAAGCCATGCCAATGTATAGCAGGGTAATCTAGGACATTTCCCATAAGTGCTACCACACAGTACTAATGACCACATTGTGGTCCCTTCAAAATAGTTATGGCCTCCTTGTGGCCCTTCACAGCAGTTATACTCACCTTTGTCCCTGTCACAGTAGTTATGACTATTTTTGTGCCCCCTCTCTGTAGTTATGCCCAGATATGTGCCCCTCACAGTAGTTATGCCTAGATATGTTCCCCTCACAGGATCTGAGAACCTGCTGCTGGAGATTTCTGAAGTCGCTATCTTCTAAGGCTACTTTCACACTTGTGTTGTTCTTTTCCGGCATAGAGTTCCGTCACAGGGGCTCTATACCGGAAAATAACTGATCAGGCATATCCCCATGCATTCTGAATGGAGAGTAATCCATTCAGTTTGCATCAGGATGTCTTCAGTTCAGTCGTTTTGACTGATCAGGCAAAAGAGAAAACCGCAGCATGCTACGGTTTTCTCTCCGGCGAAAAAAACTGAAGACTTGCCTGAACGCCGGATCCGGCATTTTTTCCCATAGGAATGAATTAGCGCTGGATCCGGCATGCGCATGCGCAGATCGGTAAAAATGTGAAAAAATGTACAAGACGGATCCGTCGCTCCGCATGACAATCGGAGAGACGGATCCGTCCTTGCAATGCATTTGTGAGACGGATCCGCACCCGGATCCGTCTCACAAATGCTTTCAGTCAGCGGCAGATCGGCGGATCCGGCGGGCAGTTCCGACGACGGAACTGCCCGCCGGATCACACTGCCGCAAGTGTGAAAGTAGCCTAAGAGCAGGCCTCCAAGGCTGAAGTTAGCCGGGCAACCTCTATTATGGCATAACACACTTAATAAACTGAAAGATGGTAACAATCTTACTAGGTGGAGAATAGAAAGAACTTTTAGTATAATGATACCAGGAACATCCATGGTGTGCAATTCTTCAGATGCTAAGCACAGAATCCGGAGCCAGGTTGTACTGGACATCATTATGGCATACAAGTTACCAGACGTTGGGGATACACTCCATAGGCCGCAACTAAAATAAAACTAGGAACATTCATCCTGAAGCTAGCGTGGTGTCTAATAGGGGTTCTCAAGGAATAAAAATATATATACAGGTTCTTCTAAAAAAATTAGCATATTGTGATAAAGTTCATTATTTTCCGTAATGTACTGATAAACATTAGACTTTCATATATTTTAGATTCATTACACACAACTGAAGTAGTTCAAGCCTTTTCTTGTTTTAATATTGATGATTTTGGCATACAGCTCATGAAAACCCCAAATTCCTATCTCCAAAAATTAGCATATCCTGAAAAGGTTCTCTAAACGAGCTATTAACCTAATCATCTGAATCAACTAATTAACTCTAAACACCTGCAAAAGATTCCTGAGGCTTTTAAAAACTCCCAGCCTGGTTCATTACTCAAAACTGCAATCATGGGTAAGACTGCCGACCTGACTGCTGTCCAGAAGGCCATCATTGACACCCTCAAGCAAGAGGGTAAGACACAGAAAGAAATTTCTGAACGAATAGGCTGTTCCCAGAGTGCTGTATCAAGGCACCTCAGTGGGAAGTCTGTGGGAAGGAAAAAGTGTGGCAGAAAACGCTGCACAACGAGAAGAGGTGACCGGACCCAGAGGAAGATTGTGGAGAAGGACCGATTCCAGACCTTGGGGGACCTGCGGAAGCAGTGGACTGAGTCTGGAGTAGAAACATCCAGAGCCACCGTGTACAGGCGTGTGCAGGAAATGGGCTACAGGTGCCGCATTCCCCAGGTCAAGCCACTTTTGAACCAGAAACAGCGGCAGAAGCGCCTGACCTGGGCTACAGAGAAGCAGCACTGGACTGTTGCTCAGTGGTCCAAAGTAATTTTTTCGGATGAAAGCAAATTTTGCATGTCATTTGGAAATCAAGGTGCCAGAGTCTGGAGGAAGACTGGGGAGAGAGAAATGCCAAAATGCCTAAAGTCCAGTGTCAAGTACCCACAGTCAGTGATGGTCTGGGGTGCCATGTCAGCTGCTGGTGTTGGTCCACTGTGTTTTATCAAGGGCAGGGTCAATGCAGCTAGCTATCAGGAGATTTTGGAGCACTTCATGCTTCCATCTGCTGAAAAGCTTTATGGAGATGAAGATTTCATTTTTCAGCACGACCTGGCACCTGCTCACAGTGCCAAAACCACTGGTAAATGGTTTACTGACCATGGTATTACTGTGCTCAATTGGCCTGCCAACTCTCCTGACCTGAACCCCATAGAGAATCTGTGGGATATTGAGAAGAGAAAGTTGAGAGACGCAATACCCAACACTCTGGATGAGCTTAAGGCCGCTATCAAAGCATCCTGGGCCTCCATAACACCTCAGCAGTGCCACAGGCTGATTGCCTCCATGCCACGCCGCATTGAAGCAGTAATTTCTGCAAAAGGATTCCCGACCAAGTATTGAGTGCATAACTGAACTTAATTATTTGAAGGTTGACTTTTTTTGTATTAAAAACACTTTTCTTTTATTGGTCGGATGAAATATGCAAATCTTTTGAGATAGGAATTTTGGGTTTTCATGAGCTGTATGCCAAAATCATCAATATTAAAACAAGAAAAGGCTTGAACTACTTCAGTTGTGTGTAATGAATCTAAAATATATGAAAGTCTAATGTTTATCAGTACATTACAGAAAATAATGAACTTTATCACAATATGCTATTTTTTTTGAGAAGAACCTGTATAAGAAAATACTTATATGCACATACTGCACATCACACATGTTATTACATACAGACACATAGTACACATCACATATGCACTCACTTTTATGCAGGATTCCTGGGGCTCCGTCATGCAGTGGAAGGGCAGTCCTGCAGCTAGTAACAGTGCCTCTCCTGACAACCCCCCCCCCCTCTGACCTTAGTCCAGACTACATAGCTGCATCATTTAAACCAGCTCTGGCTGTTTAAACACCAGCAGCTGTGTAAATAAGAGGGTAAGGGTTAACAGGGCACCAGCTAGTCATGGGGAAGGGGGGCAGTGACCAGCAGTTCTTACTGCAATGTCGGATCCTCTGATCAGGAGCAGGCTGGGAGGAGGAGTCTTCTTATGATTTCTTCAGGCTGCTGTGTGCCGGACCGCAGGGCTGGCAGCAGGATTAGATGTCACCACCAGCACTGCTGCTCATTGGCTACCTGCTACAGAAGTCAGGAGAGTAAGGGAAACTTTGCAGATGGAACGGAGGATGCAGTTGGAGGAGCGATTTCACAGCAGGGGCTGATGGTGAGTGCCACAGGCCCCCTACCCCACGGGCCTGGTTACAGTACTGCTCTGGGGCCCCTTCTGAGCTCGGGCCCCGAAGCAGTTGCTTCCCTGATAGTTACACCACTGCTGTCAGCATTGCCAGTGGACAAGTGGATACGCTTATCTGTTAGAATGCCACCAGCAGCACTAAATGCACGCTCGGGCAAAACGCTGGCGGCAGTGCAGGCTAGCACCTCCAAGGTGTAGAGCGCAAGTTCGTGCCACATGTCCAGCTTGGACACCCAGTAGTTGAAAGGCACTGAGGGATCATTTAGGACGCTGACACGGTCTGCTATGTATTCCTTCACCATCTTCCAAAACTTTTTCCTCCTTGTACCACTAGGCCGTGCTTCAGGGTGAGGTTGCTGGCGGGGTATCATGAAAGTGTCCCATGCCTTGGACAGTGTTGCCCTGCCTTTGTTGGAACTGCTGTGTGTTCCTCCTGTCTCCCTTCCTCGGTTGCCTAAGGAAGTACGGACTCTGCCGCCAGTGTTGTCAGATGGAAAATTTTGGAGCAATCTCTCAACAAGTTCCTTCTGGTATTGCACCGCTTTACTCGTCCTCTCCACCACAGGAATGAGAGATGAAAAGTTCTTTGTAGCAGGGGTCGAGAAGGGTGAACACCCAGTAATCCTTGTTATCTAAAATGCGTATAACGCAAGGGTCGCTGGAAAGGCAGCCTAACACAAAGTCAGCCATGTGTGTGCCAGAGTACCAACAGGCAAGACATCGATGTCGACATCAGGATGACTCTCCATCTCTTCATCCTCCTCCTCTTCTGCCCATCCACGCTGAACAAATGGAATTAAAGTTCCATGGGTACTACCCTCTGTAGCAGAGGCAACTGTCTCCAGCTCCTCCTCCTTCTCTTCATGGTCCAATTCCCGCTGAGAAGATGAACGGAGGGTGGGATGGCTATCACTCTGTGTAATGTCCTCCCCCATTTCCTCGTCTGCCACATTCAGAGCGTCGTCCTTAATTGTGAGCAGCAATAGTTTGAGTAGACACAGCAGTGGGATTGTTACGCTGATAATAGTGTTATCACCACTAACCATCTGTGTGGATTCATCAAAGTTTTTTAAAACCTCACAGAGGTCTGACATCAATGCCAACTCCTCGCTTGTGAATAGTGGCAGTTGACTCGAAAAGCGACGACCATGTTGCAGCTGGTATTCCACAACTTCCCTCTGCTGCTCACGACGCACAACAGTCTGTGAACTGGAAGCCACAAGCGCTGCTGCAGAGTTGACAGACCGGCTGAAGCTGTGGACGACTTGCGGAAATGGGCACACACGCGGCGCGCCTTCACTAGTAGCTCTGACAAATTGGGGTAGGTTTCGATAAACCACTGAACCACTAAGTTTAAGACGTGGGCTAGGCATGGGATGTGTGTCAGGTTGCCGAGATCCAAAGCTGCCACCAAGTTACGGCCATTGTCAGACACAACCATGCCTGGTTGTAGGCTGAGTGGCGAGAGCCACAGCTCGGTTTGGTCCCTTATACCCTGCCACATCTCTGCAGCGTTGTGGTGTTTGTCCCCTAAACAGATCAACTTCAGCACGGCCTGTTGACGCTTACCCACAGCAGTGCTACACTGCTTCCAGCTAACAACTAATGGCTGACTGCTGCTGGAGGTGGAAGTGGAGAAGGATGCAGCGGAGGAGAAGTGGGGGGCCAGTAATATAGATGCTATAGATAGCCATCCCACCCTCCGTCTCGGCAACCTTGGGATCTAGTGATCACCAGTCAGTGTGGTTTAATATAAGAACTGTGAAAGAGTCCCACCACACAAAAACAAAAGTTTTAGATTTTAGAAAAACAGACTTTTCAAAAATGAAATTAGTCATAAATGAGTCCTTATCAGACTGGAACGGATTACATGGAGTCCAGGAGAAATGGGACTACTTAAAAGGTGCATTATTGAAGGCAACAGAAAATTGCATTAGACTCGTCAGTAAAAGCAAAAAAAGGAGGAGACCAATGTGGTACTCAGCAGAAGTGGCCCAAATCATTAAAAATAAAAAGCTAGCATTTTGTAATTATAAAAAAACCCAGAGCAATGAAGATAAGGAAATCTACAAGATTAGGCAGAGAGAGGCCAAGCAAGTTATAAGAACTTCTAAAGCGCAGGCAGAAGAAAAACTAGCTCAGTCTATGAAAAAAGGGGATAAGACATTCTTCAGATATATAAATGAAAAAAGGAAATTAAAACAAGGAATAACTAAATTAAAAACAAAGGACGGAAGGTATGTAGAAGAGAATAAAGGGCTAGCCGACTGCCTTAATGAATACTTCTGTTCAGTTTTTACAAAAGAAAAAGGAGAAGGACCTCCACTAGAAAGAATGACTATTAAATCGTTTGATGCATGTATCTTTACAGAGGAAGATGTTCTAAGTTTGCTGTCTAAGGTGAAGACAGATAAGTCACAGGGGCCTGATGAGATACACCCAAAATTATTAAAAGAGCTTAGTGGTGAGCTGGCAAAACCGTTAACAGATTTATTTAACCAATCATTAGTAACAGGAGTCGTCCCGGAAGATTGGAAATTGGCAAATGTCGTGCCCATTCACAAGAAAGGTAGTAGGGAGGAATCGAGCAACTATAGACCAGTGAGTCTGACATCAATAGTAGGCAAATTAATGGAAACCCTATTAAAGGATAGGATTGTGGAACATCTAAAATCCCATGGATTGCAAGATGAAAAACAACATGGGTTTACTTCAGGGAGATCATGTCAAACAAATCTTATAGATTTTTTTTGACTGGGTGAATAAAATAATAGACGGTGGAGGTGCAGTAGACATCGCATATCTAGATTTTAGTAAGGCTTTTGACACTGTCCCACATAGAAGACTTATCAATAAACTGCAGTCATTGAGCATGGACTCCCATATTGTTGAGTGGATTAGGCAGTGGCTGAGTGACAGACAACAGAGGGTTGTAGTCAATGGAGAACATTCAAAACAAGGTAATGTTACCAGTGGGGTTCCACAGGGATCTGTACTGGGACCGATTTTGTTTAATATCTTCATAAGTGATATTGCAAAAGGCCTCGCTGGTAAGGTTTGTCTTTTTGCTGATGACACAAAGATATGTAACAGGGTTGATGTTCCTGGAGGGAAACGCCAAATGGAAAAGGATTTAGGAAAACTAGAAGAATGGTCAGAACTCTGGAAACTGAAATTTAATGTGGATAAGTGCAAGATAATGCACCTGGGGCGTAAAAACCCAAGGGCAGAATATAGAATATTTGACACAGTCCTGACCTCAGTATCTGAGGAAAGGGATTTAGGAGTAATTATTTCAGAAGACTTAAAGGTGGGAAGACAATGTAATAGAGCAGCACGAAATGCCAGCAGAATGCTTGGATGTATAGGGAGAGGTATAAGCAGTAGAAAGAGTGAAGTGCTTATGCCGCTGTACAGAACACTGGTGAGACCTCACTTGGAGTATTGTGCGCAGTACTGGAGGCCATATCTCCAGAAGGATATAGATACTCTAGAGAGAGTTCAGAGAAGAGCTACTAAACTGGTACATGGATTGCAGGATAAAACTTACCAGGAAAGGTTAAAGGACCTTAATATGTATAGCTTGGAAGAAAGAAGAGACAGAGGGGATATGATAGAAACTTTTAAATACATAAAGGGAATCAACTCGGTAAAGGAAGAGAGCATATTTAAAAGAAGAAAAACTACCACAAGAGGACACAGTTTTAAATTAGAGGGGCAAAGGTTTAAAAGTAATATAAGGAAGTATTACTTTACTGAGAGAGTAGTGGATGCATGGAATAGCCTTCCTGCAGAAGTGGTAGCTGCAAATACAGTGAAGGGGTTTAAGCATGCATGGGATAGGCATAAGGCCATCCTTCATATAAGATAGGGCCGGGGGCTATCCATAGTATTCAGTATATTGGGCAGACTAGATGGGCCAAATGGTTCTTATCTGCCGACACATTCTATGTTTCTATGTTTCTATGGCCGAGACCCTGATGGACGTAGGGCCCGCAATCCTGGGCATGGGTAGCACCTGTGCCATCCCAGGGTACGACTCGCTCCCGGCCTCCACAATATTCACCCAGTGTGCAGTCAGGGAAATGTAGCATCCCTGGCCACCAGTACTTATCCATGTGTCCATGGTTAAGTGGACCTTCTCAGTAACTGCGTTGGTCAGGGCACGGGTGATGTTCTGGGACACATGCTGGAATAAGGCGGGCAGGGCACACCGTGAAAAATAGTGGTGACTGGGGACTGCGTACCGAGGGACGGCCTCTGACATCAGGCTGCGGAAGGCCTCAGTGTCCACAAGCCTAAATGGCAACATTTCAAGGGCCAGTAATTTCGAAAGTTGCGCATTTAGCGCTATGGCCTGTTGGTTGTTGTTTGCGTTCAAATGACTGTTATGGACATTTGGACGCTGCGCTGGGACAGGAAAGTGGATGTTGTTGCTGATGGTTCATGCGAAGGTCCAGGTGCAGGGCGAGGGGCATCCAGTCCTGCGCCTTCGACAGGGGATTGGCCAGCAGTGCGTAATACAGGGGAAGAGGAGGCAGTGGTGTGACCCCCAGAACCAAATTGTGGACCCAGGCATTCGGCCCGCTTGTTAGGGTGCTTGGATGCCATGTGGCGGATCATTCTGGTGGTGGTGAGGTTGAATGTGTTCACGCCCCAGCTCATTTTGGTACAGCACAGGTTGCAAACTACCACTCTTTTGTTGTCTGCACTTTCCTCAAAAAAGCGCCATACTGCGGAACACCTGCCCCTTGGCAAGGTAGATTTACGCATTGGGGGTGCTTGGTGTAACTGTTGTGGGCCTGTTTGGTGTGGGCCGACTTCTCCCTTTTGCAACCCCACTGCCCCTTCCAGCCTGTTGCGGTGCTGCAGATCCCGCCTCCTCTGTACTGCTGTCCTCTCTCGGCTTTTCACCTTCCCATGTTGGGTCAGTGACCTCATCGTCAACCACCTCCTCTTCCACTTCCTCACTCTGCTCATCCTCCTGACTTGACCTAACCAAAACCTCAGTGATTGGTAACTGTCTCATCATCATCCACCTTGTGAACAAATGATTGACGTTCACTACCTTCATCTTCTTGAGACTGTGAAGGCTTAAGAGGTTGGGAATCAGGGCACAATATCTCAGGTCCCTCTTCAAGTGTGCTGGGCGCAAGGGCCAAATGTAATAGTGGCACTGGAAAGAGTTCATCAGAATATCCGAGTGTGGGATCACTCGTTTGGAATGATGTTTAGAGAGGATTCGGTTGACCAGACTCTTGGCTACAGAGACTGGACTTGGTGGAAGAGAGGGTGGTGCTTGACCGACTGGAAGCATTATCTTCAGCAATCAAACCGACCAATTGTTCGCACTGGTCCGACTTGGACAGTGTTGTCCTGCGCCGCCCAGCTAAGTTGGACATGAAGCTTGGTACGGTGGATTATTATTATTTTTTTCTGGTGCACTGGCAGCAGGCACAGTTTCATTGCGCCCAGGGCCACGGCCTCTGTGTGCACCATCAGCATCATGCCCACTTCCCCGTCCCTTAGTGCTCGCCTTCTTCATATTAATGGTTTTGTTACTAGATGTGGCGAAGATTTTTTAACAGTCCGCTAAAGACAGTTTTCTTATGCAGCACAGTATATGTCACAGAAACACACAGAATATGGACACTATTTTAGGCCCAGATTATTGATATCTGCGGTACAGACACTGTTTTCTGATGTAGTTTATATTTATATTTTTCATTATATCTGGGCCTGACTACCACACAAGGTGTTGAAGCGCAGATCACACAATTCACGGATTACACCGTTGACAGCAAAAATGTGGATTATGGGAAAAAAATTATTGTTTTCACTAATATTCTTTCTATCTCTGCCCCTGACACACAGAAGGTATTTCTGCACAGATTTCACATGTCACTGCAGACACCTTCTATATAGCAAAATAATCGCTATTTCCCAAAGTATAAAAAAAAAAAATTTTGTACAACTTTGCACAATTTAATTGCTGCAACCACACACCATAGTCCTTAAAAATACTTTTGGGTAAGGCCTCATGCACGCGACCGTATTTTGTTTCCGTGTCTGATCCGTTTTTTTGCAGATAGGATGCGGACCCATTCATTTCAATGGGTCCGCAAAAAACGCGGACAGCACACGGTCTGCTGTCCGCATCAGTATGTCGGTTCCGTTGCTCCGCAAAAAAAATTGTGCATGTCCTATTTTTTTTCTAGTTTGCGGACAGGGATAAGCATTATTACAATGGATCTGCAAAAAAAACAGATGCCATACGGAAAGTCATCCTTTTTTTTTGCGGATCCAAAATTTGCAGACTGCAAAACACATACGGTCGTGTGCATGTAGCCTTATTGAAATGTTATTCACTGAAATATATTGCAATCACAATGTCCCTACACTATCTGTCCCTTCCTAAGCGCAGCTCTCCCTGACTCGCAATGAGCCGAACACGCGTCATCAGGTGCTATATAACACCTGATGAACCGTTGCGGACAGCCAATCACTGTAGTGCCAGCAGCCAACATGGCTACTGGCATTACAGTGATGGCAGTACTTACCTGCACGTTTATTGGCTGCTTAGCAGCCACAAAATGTGCAGGGAGGAGACTCTAGCATGCCGCTCGAGCACATGTGGCACTCAGCCGAGTACCGCCATGTGCCGAGCATAGCTATGCTCGAGCCGAAAGGGTATTTGGCCGAGCATGCTTGCTCATCACTAGTGGACAGGCAAGTTCTTCTTGGGGTAATTATTGCCCCCGCCGTACTAAACACCCGCTCGGATGCCACACTACTGGCCGGGCAGGACAGCTTTTCCAGGGCTAACTCTGACAGTTGCGGCCACAAATCCAGTTTGGCTGCCCAGTAGTCCAGCGGATCTTCAATGTGGGGTGGCAGGGTGCTGTCTAGGTATGCCACCACCTGCTGGTTCAGGTCCTGCTCTATGTCTAGCTGCTGGTTAGTAGTTTCTTCACTACACGGGTGAAGGCTGGTCATCAGCGACTTTATACTCTGGCTGCTGCTAATGGAGCTGGTACTGCTCCTGCCACCCCACCCCTCCCCAGAAGCCATGGCAGTGGAACGTGAGTGCAGAGGGCCCCCCCCCCCCTAGTCAGATCTGTGAGAGGATGAACGATGGCGCACATAGGCATCGGCCAACTGACTACATAGGATGTCTCTATAGTAGTTCAGTTTGTCCTCCCTCTCAGCGGGTGTAAAAAAGGTCCCCATTTTGGACCAGTAGCGAGGGTCCAACAAGGTGGAGAGCCAGAAGTCATCCCTCTGCCGAATGGTGACAATTCGGCTGTCACTATGCAAGCAAGTGAGCATGCATCGGGCCATTTGTGCAAGTGACTCGGAGGGACTCCCTGCCTCCATCTCCACTGCATACTTCCATGGTGTGTCTGGGTCCTCTGTCTCCTCTTCCTCATCACCCTGTAGCTCCTCTGGCTGCTCAGTCTCCTCCTCTTCTGTGACCTGTGTAGAAAAACCACCCATTTCGCTACACATTGCTTGTGCTCCAATATCCTCCTCCTCCAGTTCAGCCCCCAGAGAGCTCATGTGGCCGTGAGATCTAGGCACCATGTCTCCAGTCCCCTGACCAGCCAGATTTACCAGCATCTGTTCCAGGACATGAAGCAGTGGAATGACATCGTTCATCCCATAGTCCTGGCGACTGACAAATAACGTGGCCTCCTCAAAGGGCCTGAGCAAACTGTAGGTGTCACGCATGAGCTGCCATTGGCTGACATCGAAGTTACACAGGGGAGTACTCCTATCCACTTGCATCATCAAGAAATCGTTGATGGCCTTTCTCTGTTCGTATAGTCGGTCCAACATATATAGAGGGTAGAATTTCAATGGGTGGAAACGTTGCATATCAGCCTATGTTGGGGGATGCTGTTCTGCAGCTCAAGGAGGTTGTGCTGTGCGGTGTACGAGTGACTGAAATGCATTCAAAGTTTCCTGGCCATCTTTAGAATGTCTTGTGGGTGGAAGACTTCAGGAACCACTTGACATCCAGATTGAACACGTGTGCCATGCAGGGCTCATGGCTCAGCCCTCCTTGTTGCAGCGCTGACACAATGTTCTTCTTGTTGTCGGTCACCATGTTTCCAATTTTTAGTTGTCGTGAAGAAAGCCAGTATTCGATTTCTTGATGAAGGACACAGAGCAGTTCCTCCCCTGTGTGACTCCATTTGCCCATGCAAACGAGGTGCAGAACAGTGACACAGCCGTGCCTTGCACATGTGGTATGCTGGAGGGGCACTGTGACTTGTCCCTGCAGTGGAGGCTGAGGACACGGTGGAGGATGAGGAGGCAGAGGCAGACATTGTCGCAGGACCAACGGCGTGAGAATGCGGAAGCGGTAAAGGACATGTATTGTCCCTGACTGTAGTTATAGCTCCACACGTCGGCACTGCCATGCACTTTGGCAGACACCGACAGGCTTAAGGACTGGCCACCTTCTGTTCTATATGTGTGTGCGCATGGTGACGCTGCATATGTTGAAGCAGGGCCAACATTGACACCCGGGCCAATCTTCACCTTCTGTCCACAGATTCTACATATGGCTATGTTCATCTACTCTGGCGGCTTAACAAAAAACGACCACACCGCCGAGTAGGTGATTTTACCCCCAACACTATGCACTGACTGACTATCACTGCTGCCTCTGTGAACCCGTGCACCGCTAATTCCTGGGCAGGTAGGCTCCTGCAAAGTGAGTAGTCTACCTCTGGCATGTTTGGCTCCTGAACTTCTACTGCTGCCACCATGCTAACTCCTGGCAATGCTAGCGACTTCCGTGGTTCCGCTGCTGCCTTACGGGCAGGCTGTCGCCCTCTTTTTTCGATGATGATGAAGCCCCTTCATCATCCGAGTCCCAAGTACGATAAGCTACATCATCATCATTGAGTACTGTCTGCACGTCACTGATTTCCTCCTCAACCGTCTCCAGGTCAGTAGCCTAACCGTTCGCAACACCAGCTCCCATACCAGTCTCCTCATCACTACTTGCCCGCCTAGTGGTGGATGTCTTCTCCACATCTTGGCTTGCCAGTAGTTGCTGACCGTCTTCTAGTAGCTCATCATCACTGCATAGTGGAGCTAAGCCCACAGCATAAAATACTTCTCTGGCTGAGGGAACAGAAAAGGACAGAGGCAGGTTGAGGACAGGTGAGGGCACAGGGCCTGCTCCCGGGCCATGCCAACTAAGGGTTGTGTCTGACAAACTCACTGACTCTTGGCTGGGGGTGTCTGATGTCACTTGCAACAAAGTCAAAGATCGAGTCAACCATTCAAGAACCGCTGGCTTGCTGGTCAAGACACGACCGCTAGCTGACACTGGGAGCTCAGGCCTCTCGAAGTGACTCCTGCTGCCATGGCCCCTTACTGTGCTGTGACCTCTGCTCCAGAAACATCTAGGCCTCTACCACTCCCCTGTGCAGGGCCTGCTACTTCTCTGTCTGACATACTGTTAGATCGAATAAATAAAAAAATTTAACACCCCAAAAAAGTCTGTAATTTTCTCACTTCACCACACAACGGCTAATAAGCCTTTTTTCACAATAATACACACAAAAAAGGGCTTTAGAACATAAAACTGCACCGCTGAACGGCAAATGTATTTTTATTTTTCCACTAATACACAACAAAGTGCTGTAATTTTAACACTTCACCACACAATGGCTAATAAGCCCTTTTTTCCCACTAATACAAGCCAAAGTTGCTTTAGAACACATAACTGCACCGCACAAGGGCAAATAAGATATATAAATATTTCCTTGTAATAAACCCTGTTAATGCCTGTATCAAACAGCACTTGTACTCTAATAAGAGCGGTTTGCTGGAATTACAGAGCTGTGTAATGGCAATTTGGATCCCCGGTCAGTGCAGCAAGGTGTAATAGGATTGTTCCTATTACCCAGGCTGTAACCTCCCCCACTGAACCCTGTTCAACATAAATGCTGTGGAATGATTCTTCCCTATTCTTTCCCTACACCTTGAATAATCTTTCCCTGCACTTGTAAATAGTTTTTTTTTCTAGCACTGTACCTAGCGCCTGCTGACGTCTCTCCCTGCTCTAAGTACACTGGAAAATGTCAGAATCCAAAATGGCTGAGGCTATTTATAGGGCTGTGACATCACAGGGCTGGCTGCTGATTGGCTGCATGTATGGCATTATGAGTGATCCCGCATTCCCAGAGTTCCTTGCTCCATGTCGTCACAGCTGTAATGTCCATGCAGCAGCCATTTTAGGAAAAAGATTTGATTTGTTACCACGAAGCGTGAGGAAATTTGGAATTGGTGCAAATCAAATGTTTCCTGAAATTTAGATCAAATTCCACTTTGTTTCGCTCATCTCTAGTTTGAATGTCTGACCCACATATGCTTTTTATTCATGTTTCAATCTTGAGTAGTGATTAGTGTTGTTCGAGCACCAAAGTGCCCGAGCATAACACTTTCCGATTCTTGGGTGCTCTACAGAGCACCCGAGCACAATAGAAGTCAATGGGAGAACCCGAGCATTAAACCAGGCACCCCCCTGCTCTGAAGAGGAGAGGTTGTCGGGACTCTAGTTCGGCTTAGGAGCCCCTGCTCTGACTCCAAATATAGCTGTGTCCATATATGGAGTCAGTGCTTGGGGACACCCAGTGTATTTAAATCAAATTTAGCCTCCTATTTCTTAAGTTTTTGGCGAGATTCGAACTCACAACCTTCTACATTACAGCCAAGAATCTTACCCACTACACTATAGAGCTGCATGGCCAGTTACTTTAAAAAAATAAAATAAAATCCTGCCAGAAACTTTTCAGAAATGGAGGCTAAATTAGATTTAAATACAATGACTGAATATTCGGCCGAACACCGCGATGTGCCAAGCATAGCAATGCTGGAGCCGAACTGGTGTTTGGCCGAGTATGGTCGCGCAACACTAGTAGTGATGCGTGAATTATTGAAAGTTACTTTCAGCTCTGATTAGTTTAAAATGAGTGTGTGATTCCATTTGGACCTGAACCTATTCTACCCGAATTGAAAGTGCTATAATCTCCATGAAAAGATGTGCATGATATTGTGGTCTCTCTCCTCAAAAATTCTACAGAATTGAATCACTAGAAATTCTGATTCTATAGAATCTAAATTTTAAAAAAAATTCATATCAAATTTAGACCATTATAGAAGCAATCTGCTCATCTAATATGATAAAATCCCTGTGTGAGTGCGCTGTGTCCGTGTGTGTCACCAGTTTTGAACTAGGCATGCGCAGTGTCCAATCAGGACACATCGCTCCACACGGGCACAGTGCTAGACACAAGTTTCCCTGCAGCCTGACTGCGCAGCACTCCCCTCTTCCTCCTTTTAGGATGGCAGAGCAGCAGCGGGAAGAGTGTTAGCTGTAATGTCCAGCTAACACTCTGCTTGCTGGCACCAATGTCGGCCGTTTAACCCCTTCCATGCCATGATCCTTAGGGACCACTGTATGGAGGGGGCTAAGCATCGGGTCGCTGCTCTGCCGTGGCAGCTGCCTGATGTTTGAAGGGTAAACTGAGGGAGGGAGCTCCCTCCCCCATCGGGCCGCTGCGCTGTGGCACCATCCCGATGGTTAACATAGCAACCAGATGCCTTCACAGGCATCCGGCTTGCTGTGGTATATCTAAGCTTGATCAGGCTCCTGCTAAAGGCAGGAGCCTGATCAGGCTTAGTGTGAGTTCACTACACTGCAGTACACTATATATTGTACTGCAGTGTATTGTAAGCCATCAGACCCACTGGATCTTCAAGAAGAAAGAGGCTCTGGGTCCAAAAAATGTAAAACAAAAAGTACAAAAAAAATTAAAAAAACCTTCCTATATCCTAACAAAATTGGTTAAAAATGTAAAAGTAAAAAAAACACTAAACATGTTTGGTATCGCCGCGTCCGTAAGGAACTGATCTATAAAAGGATCATGTTACTTTTACCGGATGAGGAACACCATAAAAAAAATTATAGAATACTATAATGGAACTGCAATTTTGCCCACCGCACTTCCCAAAAAATTGTATAAAAAGTGATCAAAAAAGTCATATGTATCCAAAATTAGCACCAATTAAACTGTGACCTCACCCCACAAAAAATGAACCCCTACATAAGACAATCGCCTAAAAATTTTAATAAAATATGGCTTTCAGAAAATGGAAACACAAAAACATGATTTTGTTTTTTCAAAAATGCTTTTATTGTGTAATCTAAAATAATAAAAAAAATGCACATTTGGCATTGCTGTAGCCGTAACAACCTGCTCTATAAAAATGGTATGTGATCCAACCCATCTGGTGAACGCCATAAAAATATAAAATAAAAAAAATGTGCCAAAAAAGCTATTTTTCTTTTAATCGCCTTACATCACAAAAAACAGCCACCAGTCAGTGCCAGCAGTCTCGGCCACAGCCGCCAGTCTCAGCCACCAGTCTCAGCCACAGCCAGCAGTCACTGTGGTCAAGTTCCCTTGCCATTTAATATAGACTGTTCCTACTAATGTTTATGCACTACTGTTCTAGCGCCCATTATTGTAACAGACTTAATGTCTAGTGTTTAATATTAGGTTATAATATAATGGTACGCTAATGACATGAGGATGTTTACACATATCATGCTGGTAATCCCTGACATTATGCATAAGGAAGGAGGCAAAGCTTTCCAAAATATTACTAATCCAGAGGAGTGAAAGGCTCCATGATTCTTATGTTTTACCTTTATTATGAATGATTTGAATCAAGAATAAAAAGTGAACTTTATCCACAATGTTCTAATGCTTCAGCAGAATTCAATGTTCTAAATTATACAGGGTGGGCCATTTATATGGATACACCTTAATAAAATGGGAATGGTTGGTGATATTAACTTCCTGTTTGTGGCACATTAGTATATGTGAGGGGGGAAACTTTTCAAGATGGGTGGTGACCATGGCGGCCATTTTGAATCCAACTTTTGTTTTTTCAATAGGAAGAGGGTCATGTGACACATCAAACTTATTGGGAATTTCACAAGAAAAACAATGGTGTGGTTGGTTTTAACATAACTTTATTCTTTCATGAGTTATTTACAAGTTTCTGACCACTTATAAAATGTGTTCAATGTGCTGCCCATTGTGTTGGATTGTCAATGCAACCCTCTTCTCCCACTCTTCACACACTGATACCAACACCGCAGGAGAAATGCTAGCACAGGCTTCCAGTATCCGTAGTTTCAAGTGCTGCACATCTCGTATCTTCACAGCATAGACAATTGCGTTCAGATGACCCCAAAGATAAAAGTCTAAGAGGGTCAGATCGGGAGACCTTGGGGGCCATTCAACTGGCCCACGACGACCAATCCACTTTCCAGGAAACTGTTCATCTAGGAATGCTCGGACCTGACACACATAATGTGGTGGTGCACCATTTTGCTGGAAAAACTCAGGGAACGTGCCAGCTTCAGTGCTTAAAGCGGGAAACACATCATCATGTAGCAATTTCGCATATACAGTGGCCTTGAGGTTTCCATTGATGAAGAATGGCCCCACTATCTTTGTACCCCATACACCACACCATCAATTTTTTTTGTTCCAACAGTCTTGGAGGGATCTATCCAATGTGGGTTAGTGTCAGACCAATAGCGGTGGTTTTGTTTGTTAACTTCACCATTCAAATAAGTTTGCCTCATCACTGAACATAATCTTCTGCATAAACTGAGGGTCCTGTTCCAATTTTTGTTTTGCCCATTCTGCAAATTCAGTGCCCCGATCTGGGTCATCTTTGTTGAGATGCTGCAGTAGCTGGAGTTTGTAAGGGTGCCACTTGTGAGTAGCTAATATCCGCCGAAGGGATGTTCGACTAATGCCACTCTCCAGTGACATGCGGCGAGTGCTACGCTGTGGGCTCTTGCTGAATTAAACTAGGACAGCCACTGATGTTTCTTCATTATAGACAGATTTCACGCGTCCACATTTTGGCAAATCTAACACTGAACCAGTTTCACGAAACTTAACAAGCAGTTTGCTAACTGCAGCATGGGAGATGGGTGGTCTCGTAGGGTGTCTTGCATTGAAATCTGCTGCAATGACCCGGTTACTCCGCTCACCAGACATCAACACAATTTCTATCTGCTCCTCACGTGTTAACCTTGGCAACATGTCAATGGCTGTAAACAAAGAGAAACTTGTAAATAACTCATGAAAGAATAAAGGTACGTTAAAACCAAGCACACCATTGTTTTTCTTGTGAAATTCCCAATAAGTTTGATGTGTCACATGACCCTCTTCCTATTGAAAAAACAAAAGTTGGATTCAAAATGGTCACCACCCATCTTGAAAAGTTTCCCCCCTCACATATACTAATGTGCCACAAACAGGAAGTTAATATTACCAACCATTCCCATTTTATTAAGGTGTATCCATATAAATGGCCCACCCTGTACATCATCCATTAAATTTAATAGTAATTCATGTTCACCAAACTCTTAAATGTTATGGTGACTGAAGTACAAAACCCTTTTTTAAAGGGAAAATTTTCTTTAAATTTCTTATGTCATCTACAGTATATTACAAATCATGAAATCTTCCAGATTTCACTCTGAGTTTGATATCCTATTTTGATTTTTATTTCTGTTATGCCAGTCTGCGTATGAGATAAATATTTTTATATTTTAATAGTTCAGGCATTTAGGGACTCGGTGATGCCCATGGTTTTATAGTTTTTTTTATTTTAATTCTGGGGAAAGGGGGATTATTATATTTTTTTTATATTTTTAAAACTTTTTACCTTTATTTTTTTAAGCCCCACTAGGAGGCTAGAATATACAATCTGCAGATCACTTTTAGCTTACACTATAGTTCAATAAAACTACAATCTAAGCTCCATTTATTATTATCCTATAGAGCTCTGCCACCGAAAGGCCTCCATAGGAACTACAGCTCTGATATGCTGGGTCTCTTCAGAGAGACAGAGCGTCAAAACAAAAGGAATGGTTTCCCTGAACGCTGCATGGTAGAGGCGTCCCTGACCCAGAAGTGCGCTCTTCTGATTTTTCAGCATTTAGATGCAGTGGTATCATTTAACTATACCATCTAAAGGGTTAAATGTATGCGATCAGTGTTATCACTGGTTGCAGATGTTAGCCCCAAGCCTCTGCTGTTTGAAATAGCAGATACCTGGCGGCTATGGCACTTGCTGCACCATATTTAACCCCCCCCTTCTGCCATATATGTATGGCACTGGAACAGAAGGTTTAACCCCTTAGGGACCGGGCTCATTTTCACCTTAAGGACTAGGCCATTTTTTGCAAATCTGACCAGTGTTACTTTATGTGTGAATAACTTTAAAACGCTTTGACTTATCCAAGCCATTCTGAGATTGTTTTTTTTTTCGTCACATATTGTACTTCATGACACTGGTAAAATGGATTAAAACAATACATTTTTATTTATATAAAAATACCAAATTTACAAAAAATTAGGAAAAATTTGCTAATTTCCAAGTTACAATTTCTCTACTTCTATAATACATAGTAATACCTACAAAATGGTTATTACTTTACATTCCCAATATGTCTACTTCATGTGAGGATTATTTGGGGAATTACATTTTATTTTTTGGGGACGTTACAAGGCTTAGAAGTTTAGAAGCAAATTTTGAAATTTTTCAGAAATTTTCAAAAACCCACTTTTTAAGGATCAGTTCAGGTCTGAAATCACTTTGTGAGGCGTACATAATAGAAACCACCCAAAAATTACCCCATTATAGAAACTACACCCCTCAAGGTATTTAAAACTGATTTTACAAACGTTGTTAACCCTTTAGGTGTTCCACAACAGTTAATGGCAAATGGAGATGAAATTTCAGAATTTTTGCCAAATTTTCCATTTTAATCCATTTTTATTTTCCAGTAACAAAGCAAGGGTTAACAGCCAAATAAAACTCTATTTATTTCCCTGATGCTGTAGTTTATAGAAACACCCCATATGTGGTCGTAAACTGCTGTACTGACACACAGCAGGGCGCACAAGGAAAGGAATGCAATATGGTTTCTGAAAGGCAGATTTTGATGGACTTTTTTTTTTTTTTTACACCATGTCCGATTTGAAGAACCCCTGATGCACCCCTAGAGTAGAAATTCCATAAAACTGACCACATCTAAGAAACTACACCCCTCAAGGTATTCAAAACTGATTTTACAAGCTTTATTAACCCTTTAGGCTTTCCATAAAATTTAATGGAAAATGGAGATAAAATTTCAGAATTTCACTTTTTTGGAAGATTTTCCATTTTAATTTTTTTTCAGTTACAAAGCAAGCGTTTAACAGCCAAACAAAACTCAACATTTATTACTCTGATTCTGTAGTTTACAGAAACACCCCATATGTGGTCGTAAACTGCTGTACGGGCACATAGCAGGGCGCAGAAGGAAAGGAACGTCATTCAATTTTTGTAAGGCAGATTTTGCTGGATTGGTTTTTAGACACCATGTCCCATTTGAAGCCCCCTGATGCACCCCTAGAGTAGAAACTCCAAAAAAGTGACCCCATTTTGGAATCTATGGCATAAGGTGGCAGTTTTGTTGGTACTATTTTAGGGTACATATGATTTTTGGTTGCTCTATATTACACTTTTTCTGAGGCAAAGTAACCAAAAATAGAAGTTCTGAAACTTCATCTCCATTTGCCATTAACTCTTGTGGAACACTTAAAGGGTTAATAAAGTTTTTAAAATCAGTTTTGAATACCTTGAGGGGTGTAGTTTCTTAAATGGGGTCACTTTCTGGAGTTTCTACTCTAGGGGTGCATCAGGGGGGCTTCAAATGGGACATGGTGTAAAAAAACCAGTCCAGCAAAAACTGCCTTCCAAAAACCATATGGCGTTCCTTTCCTTCTGCGCCCTGCCGTGTGGCCATACAGCATTTTACGACCACATATGGGGCATTTATGTAAACTACAGAATCAGGGCAATAAATATTGAGTTTTGTTTGGTTGTTAACCCTTGCTTTGTTACGGGGAAAAAAAGGATTAAAATGGAAAATTTGCCCAAAAATTGCTTTTTTGGCACCGTTTTTATTATTTACAACGTTCATCTGACAGTTTGTATCATTTGCTATTTTTATAGAGCAGGTTCTTACGGACGAGGCGATACCTAATATGTATACCTTTTTTTATTTATTTAGGTTTTACACTATCATTTTTGAAACAAAAAAACCTCATGTTTTAGTGTCTCCATAGTCTAAGAGCCATAGTTTTTTCAGTTTTTAGGTGATTGTCTCAGGTTAGCTATCATTTTTGCGGGATGAGATGACTGTTAGATTGGCACTATTTTGGGGTGCATATGACTTTTTGATCGCTTGCTATTACACTTTTTGTGATGTAAAGTAACAAAAAAATAGCCTTTTTGACACCGTTTTTTTTTTTTTAGTGTTTACCTGAGGGGTTAGGTCATGTGCCAGCACAGATGTCAGCCGTTTCAAGCAGAGTGTCATCAATGTGCTAAAACCGCTTGACCATCCTGAGAGAGGGGGCAGGCGGATGATAACGCGCATGCCCCCCCCCCCCCCCCCCCCGCATTAAAATAAAGGTATTTTGAAGCTTCTGATCCTCGCGGTCACAGATCACAGGGATCAGAAACTTCCAAAAGCGCTGCAAACCACAGCTCTGAATTGACCTGCGGTTTGCAGCGATCGCCAATACGGGGGGGTCACCCAGTTCAATCACCGCACGGTGGTGATCGGAACTACACAGGACGTACCTGTACGCCCTGCGTCCTTAAGAGGTTAAAATGGCATCTGTCAGCAGATTTGTACCAATGAAACTGATTGACCTGTTGCATGTGGACTTGCCAGCTGCAGGCATTTGTTGGTCCCATGTTCCCGTATTGCTGAGATAAATTTAAGTTTTAATATATGCAAATGAGCCTTTAGGAGCAACGGGGGAGTTGCCATTACTCTTAGAGGCTAAACTATCTCTGTAACTGCTGCGCCCCCTGCACTTTGATTGACAGGGATCATTTTTACACTGCATTGCTCCGTGTAGGGGTTGCCCCAAGAAAAATATTTTATGTATTTAATAATGACCTGTATTTGGATATTTTAGCAATTGTAGGAAATTAAAAATTCAGTATTGCCACTGAGTTGTTCATTAAAATGTTTCTGTATAATGCCACTTGCTGCTTGTTCCTTTCTTTATTTCTCTTCCCACCTAGCAGAGGTGGTTGTACATGTTCCATCCCTCTTCTGCCATCAGCCCTATATACTGTTTGAAGTTGCAGCAGATACAGTAGGACATGCCCTCTGAGAAAGGGCACGACCCCTAAACTGCCAGCTTGAAATAAATCTAGCAGAGCAATTGGATCTGTGGATCCATCAGAGTTGCAGGACTGGTTCTAGCTTTGTTAGAAATGTATTGTCATGTATTATATGATGTCTGATTTTCATTTTTACATTACTCATGGAATAACCCCTTTCTTTTACCCAAGTCATTGTAATGTGTTATTACGTAGTAATCATCAACATTTGTCTTTATGGTCTCTTCTACTAGGAAGGCACAGGAGAGGCTCTGTTCACATGGCAAAATCAGTGATGGCCAGTTCGCATGACGCCGATGAAGGCCCCGGGTGGCTGTTCTCGGAACTGCATGCTCCCGCTGACTGCATTTGATTTCAGACCGGCTCGCTCACAGGCACAGGTAAGGGCTTACCTGTGCCTCGCCAGACTTGTGAGAAAAGATGGCAGCCCGCATGTGTTCGCGGGCGAAAAATGCGAACTGGGCAAAATCCACTCCAGAAAAACCAGTGGAAATCTCCCTCTGAGAATAGGTTGCTTTTGGCGGTGCATACGTTGCCAAATACAATCCAGATATACCTCCAGATCATTCCCACTGATAAAAAAAAAAAAAAGCTTGAAAGAAGTAACATGACATAAATTATTTATATATGTTTTTTGGCATTATATCTAGATAAAATCTAAAAAAATATTGAAACGGGTTAAACAAAATTTTTTGAAAGAAACAGGAGAGCAATTTAGATACGCATCTGGAATTGCTGTACTCTACATTTATGTGCTACTACTACATGATAGCTCCTAAATCATATACTTGAAGTAGTGCAGTTAATTCAGTTTTAGTTGGAATTATCCCTAAATATATAATTACACTCATTCTCTGGTACCCTATCATGTCTGGGTGTATGACACTATCAGCAAGCAGCAGCTACTGTTTATCTTCCGTTCATGTTTTACTGATTATATGGACATTTTAGGTACAGTAACTATTTGAGTAAAGCATCTCTTTGTAGAAATACATTTCATGCACTGTTAGTAATGTTCTGGATTTTTTGGGTTGACAAAATTAAAATCACTGGCCTATAACCTCTAATGATTTCTTATATTTAACAGTAAAACAAAGGCCAACTTATCAAAGGAAATGTCCTCACTGCTAGAACTTGTTGTTTCCATGCTTTATCTTCAGAACACAGAAAATTCCATTCAAAGAAATGCAAAGAATGGAAAGCAGAAGCGGCATTCTTAAAGAATGACTCTACTGGTATTGTCTTTGACAAGAAAACAAACCGATAAGCTACTGGAGAGTAGTTATTACATCATTAATGTTGTTTCATGTTTAGTTCTCAATACATATTTACAGGGCTTTTAGTGCAATATACTGATTAGAATGCAGAAATAAACATATTTTCTGTTAACATGGGTTATTCATAATAAATATAAACTATAGTAAATTCACGCACATGGGCGCAGAGCCTTACAACAAGTGCATAGAGTCCAAATGGCTCTTTAGTATGGAGCTGCAGACTCCACCAATCAGTCCAAATTTTTATTCAATTTGACAGAAAAAAATTGCTTTTCAAACTTTTTTTAGTTGTGCTTTACCAGCTAGAACATGGTAATTTTTGGACTTTTTGAGTGGTCATAATCAAAGCCAAAATCTAAAATATTTCTTATTCTCATTGAATCGGTACAATTTTCAAATCAAACCTATCGGTAGATTCCTGCTGTCCTAAACGGGGTCAAATATAGGCTACCTACAGTATTGAACAGTATGTCCCCACAAGTAACATGGCCCTTCACAACTTTTCAGTCCATTCATAGACAACTCAACGAGAGGGAACTTTAGCCCCATAATGAGCACACATGCAGAGATGAATTTGTGCTTCCAGCACACCTTCTGCCCACAAAGTATGATATACCACCTTGTAGCATTTTGCACAACACACGAGGCAATAAAACTGCATGTATTATATATGGCGCCAAATACAATAGACCGATATATGTGAATCAATCCTTAAGCCCCTACTTTTTTTTTTTTTTATCTACCCAGTGTTTTAATACCTCAGGTCTACTCACAGTTCTAAAGAGAAACAGACATTGAATATGAAAATATTTCAAATACCACATACTAATGCTACATGGTGTGGTGTTTTTGGGGAGGGATCCCCTAGCCTCCACTAATAGGAGAATAATGAGCAACAAACCTCTTTGTGGGGTAATTTCTTGCCCCCCCCCCCCTTTCAGTATACCCCAGGCTACCACATACTATGTATATATGATACATGTATATGGATGAGGAAAAGAAAGGCACAGCAAGCAGTAAAGCAAATATTCCTAAAGGCTCAGTCAGCATGTCCAGCCATAAGTTATCAGTAATGGCAGACTCGCTCACTGCTGACTGAGGCTGGACAAGTGGACATGCTGACTGAACCTTTAGGAATATTTGCTTTACTGCTTGCTGTGCATTTCTTTTCCTAATCCATATACATGTACATAGTATGTGGTAGCCTGACGTATACTGGGGAGGGGTCTGAATTCCCCCACAAAGAGGTTTGTATTTTGTTGCTCATTATTCTCCTATTAATGGAGTGGAGGCTGGGGGGATCCCTCCCCAAAAACACCACACCATGGATTATGATTGGTCAGTAGCCCCGCCGCCGCCCCCTCATGTTACTGGCACCTGTCTAAACTCATGGTTTCTTCTTCGGCTCATCTGCTATGCTGTGCTGTCTTCTGCTGCTGATCAGCTCCGCCCCTCCTGTGATCCGTGACCACGATCCTCCAGTCCTCCTCCTTTATGGAACATTGGTCTATGATATGATGTTACTGCTCCAATAGTCTCTACAGGGGTTCATCTGTGGAGTTAAGAATAAAAAGATTTGGAAGTCAGGGAAATATGCTGCTCTGCATGCAAATTGGTCTGGGCAACTATTAAATCAAATAAATTATCAGAAAAAAAAACTAATTTCCTGAGTTCGGCAGGGTCAAATTCTATTTTTGCATAATATACTTCCGACACTTGTCTCCATTAAACAGATACTTTTATTCTTTCTTATTAAAAATCCACAGCTACAAAAGTGATTAAAATGGACCTACTGTACATGTTTTGGATAAACAGAAATGTATCCTTACTCATGGTCTGAAAGTGTGTATACTCGATCACATTTTAAAAGAAACTAGAAACACTACCTCACCCCCTGTTGTTCACAGGTCGGTATGAAGCTCATCAAAAACATTAACCCTACACATTAAGGATACTATATTTTTCACTGGCCATGTAAAATATGTTCCAAACACATATACAGTCGTGGCCAAAAGTTTTGAGAATGACACAAATATTAGTTTTCACAAAGTTTGCTGCTAAACTGCTTTTAGATCTTTGTTTCAGTTGTTTCTGTGATGTAGTAAAATATAATTACATGCACTTCATACGTTTCAAAGGCTTTTATCGACAATTACATGACATTTATGCAAAGAGTCAGTATTTGCAGTGTTGGCCCTTCTTTTTCAGGACCTCTGCAATTCGACTGGGCATGCTCTCAATCAACTTCTGGGCCAATTCCGGACTGATAGCAACCCATTCTTTCATAATCACTTCTTGGAGTTTGTCATAATTAGTGGGTTTTTGTTTGTCCACCCGCCTCTTGAGGATTGACCACGTTCTCAATGGGATATAGATCTGGGGAGTTTCCAGGCCATGGACCCAAAATGTCAACGTTTTGGTCCCCGAGCCACTAATTTATCACTTTTGCCTTATGGCACGGTGCTCCATCGCGCTGGAAAATGCATTGTTCTTCACCAACTGTTGTTGGATTGTTGGAAGAAGTTGCTGTTGGAGGGTGTTTTGGTACCATTCTTTATTCATGGCTGTGTTTTGGGGCAAAATTGTGAGTGAGCCCACTCCCTTGGATGAGAAGCAACCCCACACATGAATGGTCTCGGGATGCTTTACTGTTGGCATGACACAGGACTGATGGTAGCGCTCACCTTTTTCTTCACTGGACAAGCCTTCTTTCAGATGCCCTAAACAATCGGAAAGAGGCTTCATCGGAGAATATGACTTTGCCCCAGTCCTCAGCAGTCCATTCACCAAACTTTCTGCAGAAGATCAATCTGTCCCTGATGGTTTTTTTTGGAGAGAAGTGGCTTCTTTGCAGCCCTTCTTGACACCAGGCCATCTTCCAAAAGTCTTCGCCTCACTGTGTGCAGATGCGCTCACACCTGCCTGCTGCCATTCCTGAGCAAGCTCTGCACTGGTGGCACTCCGATCCCGCAGCTGAATACTCTTTAGGAGACGATCCTGGCGCTTGCTGGACTCTCTTGGACGCCCTGAAGCCTTCTTAACAAGAATTGAACCTCTTTCCTTGAAGTTCTTGCTGGTCCTATAAATTGTTGCTTGAGGTGCAATCTTAGTAGCCACAATATCCTTGCCTGTGAAGCCATTTTTATGCAACGCAATGATGGCTGCACGCGTTTCTTTGCAGGTCACCATGATTAACAATGGAAGAACAATGTTTTCAAGCATCACCCTCCTTTTAACATGTCAAGTCTGCCATTTTAACCCAGTTGATCTCCAGCCTTGTGCTCGTCAACATTCTCACCTGAGTTAACAAGACGATTACTGAAATGATCTCCGCAGGTCCTTTAATGACAGCAATGAAATGCAGTGGAAAGGGTTTTTTGGGATTAAGTTAATTTTCATGGCAAAGAAGGACTATGCAATTCATCTGATCACTCTTCATAACATTCTGGAGTATATGCAAATTGCTATTATAAAAACTTAAGCAGCAACTTTTCCAATATTTATGTAATTCTCAAAACTTTTGTCAACGACTGTACAGTGGGATGCAAAAGTTTGGGCAACCTTGTTAATCGTCATGATTTTCCTGTATAAATCGTTGGTTGTTTGTCACGGCCATGGCTATGACCGTGACTCCTGAACCGCATGCGGTTGTCAGCGGTTTTCATTGGTGTTCAATCACAGGTGAGGGCTGTGGTATTGGCCTCACCTGTGGTTGCCGCTGGCAACAGTATGTATGTGGCAGCGTAGCAGGCTGAGCTGTGCCATGCAGCTCGCTACGCTGCGCATGCGGTTTTGTGTGTGATGTGTGGATGTGTGCACTGTGTTTTATGTTATTGTGTGCACGTTCCCTTTAAGTGGTGTTTTCCCTTCCCTGGTGTTGGAAGGGTTAATCCCCTTCCTAGTATGTGTGATCACTGGGTGTGTCCGACTGTGGGGTGTGGCTTCTTGGCCTATAAAGCCTCACTGCTTTTGCAGGCCTTCAGGTTGCTTCAGCCATGCTTAGCTGAGAGCAGCCTCATGTATTTATTACCTGCCAGTAAGAGCCACCCCTGTGGTCATAAACCTTAAATGTCATAACCATAATGTCGCTTTAAGTTATTTCTAGTTATGTGTGATGTCCGTGTGATGTTTTATATGTGATTTTGTGCAGCTATGGATCTGGGTCCCTGTGTGGGGATGCGTTTGTGATCTGCACCCTGCTAACACAGGGATCCAGTCAGCAAGGCTGTGGCAGGTAGGTGGAACTCTTTGTTCACCTGCCATATCCATAGAGCTGTTTATGTCTCCCCTTTTCCTGCAGCTTGGCCGTTGAGACTCCTGCTCCTCCGTGTCTAGGAGGAGTGGGCTTGTCTTACTTAGCTCCTAGGTGAGGGTCATCTTGAGGGCTAGCAGGGACTTTTAGGTTCCGGAGCATGGGCCCTCCTACCATCAAGGTTGGCCCATGCAGCTAGGAGCTAGGGTCAGGTTAGGGATGCCTTAGGAGGTGACCTGCTCCCTAATCCTGTCTTCATGGCCAAGCAGCCGAAACATCATCGGGCTCCACACGGCTGAGGATTTCCCCCATCCTCAGCCGGGACAGTATGACCACAGGGGTGGCTCTTACTGGCAGGTAATAAATACATGAGGCTGCTCTCAGCTAAGCATGGCTGAAGCAACCTGAAGGCCTGCAAAAGCAGTGAGGCTTTATAGGCCAAGAAGCCACACCCCACAGTCGGACACACCCAGTGATCACACATACTAGGAAGGGGATTAACCCTTCCAACACCAGGGAAGGGAAAACACCACTTAAAGGGAACGTGCACACAATAACATAAAACACAGTGCACACATCCACACATCACACACAAAACCGCATGCGCAGCGTAGCGAGCTGCATGGCACAGCTCAGCCTGCTACGCTGCCACATACATACTGTTGCCAGCGGCAACCACAGGTGAGGCCAATACCACAGCCCTCACCTGTGATTGAACACCAATGAAAACCGCTGACAACCGCATGCGGTTCAGGAGTCACGGTCATAGCCATGGCCGTGACATTGTTACGATAAAAAATGTCAGTTAAATATATCATATAGGAGACACACACAGTAATATTTGAGAAGTGAAATGAAGTTTATTGGATTTACAGAAAGTGTGCTATAATTGTTTAAACAAAATTAGGCAGATGCATAGATTTGGGCACCACAAAAAAGAAATTAAATCAATATTTAGTAGATCCTCCTTTTGCAGAAATTACAGCCTCTAAACGCTTCCTGTAAGTTCCAATGAGAATCTGGATTCTGGTTGAAGGTATTTTGGACCATTCCTCTTTACAAAACATCTTTTAGTTCATTCAGGTTTGATGGCTTCCGAGCATGAACAGCTCTCTAAGTCACACCACAGATTTTCAATTATAATCAGGTCTGGGGACTGAGATGGCCATTCCAGAACGTTGTACTTGTTCCTCTGCATAAATGCCTTAGTGGATTTTGAGCAGTGTTTAGGGTCGTTGTCTTGTTGAAAGATCCAGCCCCGGCGCAGCTTCAGCTTTGTCACTGATTCCTGGACATTGGTCTCCAGAATCTGCTGATACTGAGTGGAATCCATGCGTCCCTCAACTTTGACAAGATTCCCAGTCCCTGCACTGGCCACACAGCCCCACAGCATGATGGAACCACCGCCATATTTTACTGTAGGTAGCAGGTGTTTTCCTTGGAATGCTGTGTTCTTTTTCCTCCATGCATAATGCCCCTTGTTATGGCCAAATAACTCAATTTTAGTTTCATCAGTACACAGCGCCTTATTCCAAAATGAAGCTGGCACTTTTTGTGCTTGGGCGGAGAAAAGGCTTCCTCTGCATCACTCTCACATACAGCATCTCCTTGTGCAAAGTGCGCCGAATGGTTGAACGATGCACAGTGACTCCATCTGCAGCAAGATGATGTTGTAGGTCTTTGGTGCTGGTCTGTGGGTTGACTCTGATTGTTCTCACCATTTGTCGCTTCTGTCTATCCGAGATTTTTATTGGTCTGCCACTTCGAGCCTTAACTTGAACTGAGCTTGTGGTCTTCCATTTCCTCAATATGTTCCTAACTGTGGAAACAGACAGCTGAAATCTCTGAGACAGCTTTCTGTATCCTTCCCCTAAACCATGATTGTGAACAATCTTTGTCTTCAGGTCATTTAAGTTGTTTTGAGACCCCCATGTTGCTATTATTCAGAGAAAATTAAAAGAGGAGGGAAACTTACAATTGACCCCCTTAAATACACTTTCTCATAATTGGATTCACCTGTGTATAAAGGTCAGGGGTCACTGAGCTTACCAAGCCAATTTGAGTTCCAATATTTAGTTCTAAAGGTTTTGTAATCAATAAAATGACAACAGTGCCCAAATTTATGCACCTGCCTAATTTTGTTTAAACAATTATAGAACATTTTCTGTAAATCCAATAAACTTCATTTCACTTCTCAAATATCACTGTGTGTGTGTCTCCTATATGATATATTTAACTGACATATTTTATCATAACAACCAATGATTTATACAGGAAAATCATGACGATTAACAAGGTTGCCCAAATTTTCGCATCCCACTGTATAATCAGAATTGTTTTATGCTAGTCTGCACATCCAATGTGTATGGCAGCTGTTAATAATAAAAAAATATGTAATATCAGTACGACAGTTCAGACTTTTAGGTATACGTATTTCCATATGCAAGATCCAGATTGCTTCTCTTGCTTGTACTTTATAATGCCAATTACCTTTTGTTTTGCAGTCCAAACATTTTTTCACAGCCATATGCCTTCAGATACAGTATGTGACTTGTATACCTGAGTTCCCAGAGAATTCAGGGATTTTGGAAACGTAAGTGTCAGATGTTATCCATGTGGGGTCATCAGGGGCAGCTGTGTTTTCAGTCCTGGGACGCCTCTTTGGTGGTTGTTCGGAGTTGCTAGCGGATGACAAGGAGATGTGAGGAGGAATGGTGGGTCATTCTCGCTGTTGCACTCTGTCAGATACACTATATGTTAACTAGCTTTGTGACACACCAATTGGGCACAAAAAATGTGACACACCAATTAGACACAAAATAAAGTGACACCAATAATGTGTGCGTTATAAAATCCAGTTTATGTTGAATAGTCTAAAGTGATGGCATCATAAGTGATCCTAAATCAATTACGCAGGCCTGATCAGCAAGGCTTATCGGGCCCCAAAGCATGCCTGTCGGCCCAAAGACACAGGCTGAACCAAGAAGCTACACAGAGGCTGAGGAGGTCGCCCTAGATGGGGCTAATGTATTGGGGTGATGATAGAGGTTGGGCTGAAGGATGGGACAGTGTCAGCTCACAGACAGGGGGCTGGTTTGGTTGCAGCCTATGGGCAATCACCACAGTCTGAGTTGTCACAGTGATCCTGGGGAGGTTGGGAGAGATCAGGAGGTGATCAGGGGCATTTTATTTATTTTTTAACTACAATGCTCACAGCATATCTTCTGAACTCTCGTTCTAATCACCTCACACAGTAATAAGGTGGTTAGATTGTGGACTCAGAAGACAACCGGCCTTTTATTTTGCTACATTTTTGCTATGAATGGCCAATAGCAGCGCCACCGGTATGAAACCATTGCTATTGGTTAGCAGTGATGATCAGTAGTGATGAGCGGCAGGAGCAATATTCGAATTTGCTATATTTTCCGAATATTTGTGCGAATATTCGTCATATATAATTTTCTTGATTGCAAAAATCAGAAATGTAATATGCGCATATTGCGCGAGCAATACAGGCGTGGGTCACTGTTGCTACATTTTTCAAGCTGCTAGAAGTTTCCTGAGACTGGAGAAAATGGTTGGCACGGCAGAACATTACAATAGCTTTATATGCAGACTAGCTGAAGGACCGGCTTCGCTCGGGTATATTTAATCTATTTCATTTAACGTTTGTGTGTGTCATTAAAATATATCAACATTATCCACTATAACAGTGACCTCAACAACAGCCCACCCCCTTAACTTTGACCTTTACAGCAGCCTTCCCCTTTAACAGTGAATTTCAACGCATACCACCCCCTTGACAGTGACCTCCACAGGGGCCTGCCCCTTAACAGTGGCCTTTACAGAAATCTGCCCCTTAACACTGACCTACATAGCAGACAATCCCCTTAACTGTGACCTACCTCCACAGCACTCTGCCCCTAGGGTGGCCATAGGTCCAGTTTTAAGCTGGACAGTCCGACTTTCAGACTCCCTGTCCTCCATCTGGCATAGGGCCTGTATGGACACAAGGATATCCTTTTGAACAGCTCACTCTCATAAAGGAGCACTGTGCTGTCTGAGTGTGAGCTGCAGTAAGAAAGTCACCATCCCTCCCACTCCTGCAGCTGGCAGAAGATGAATTTTTTAGCCTCATTTTCTCAATCCCTGTTGGCTAAGGAGTGGGAGGGCATGGCCTAACCAGATTGGGGTGTGGCTTAGGGGGACCCGGGGGTGGGGTTTTAACTTTGTCTTTTGAGGGTGGACACATAGTGGTAGGGGGCATGTCTGGGCTCCTTCTTACTGGCTCATTTGCATACCAGATAAACTGGCTTTTCAGAGGATAAAAACATCTATTGCTAGAACAAAGGCACGTCTTGAAATACGGTACTAAGTGCTATTAGGCTAAGGCTTTACTTCAATAGCGATTATCCTTGTGACAGATTTTCTTTAAAGCTCTCCTAGAGCAGTGAAGATAAATGGCTGGGTTGTTATGGAAAGTTGTTATGGAAACCTGGAGTAAAACTGTATGTGGAGGCTGGAGGACCTGTGAGCTTCTATTGGCTGATAAGGGTCATGTGACCAAGCTTCTATTGGCTAATGCATTTTCTGGGAATATCTCAGGAACAGTACGTCCTAGAGAGCTGAGACCTGTTCTAAAACCTTCCCGGACACCTTTTTTTTCCCCCCACTATTGATCTCTCCTGTAACTGGGGCTGACATAGTAGCCCCAGTTACAGTGGAAATACACCCCCCAGAGAGGCTGTACAGCACTACACTGTGCTGTACAGCCTCAGTGCTGGGCTGATCGAGGTCTGTAGAAGACGGGTCGGGACAGGAAGCGCATAGTGTCTCCTGATCTGTATGTATACAGCGATCTAGAAGGCAGGGACACCTGGGAACTGTCCCTGCCCTCTCTAAGGGTTGCCCTGCTGTCACTGACAGCGGGCAACCCGATCAGCAGCTGCACGATTAGCATGCAGCTGCGATCTCTGAATGGACGTTTTAAAACGTCCATTCAGAAATAGAGAACCACCTCCCGGACGTTTATAGTCTATGGGTGGACGGGAGGTGGTTAAATAGTAAAGCACAGAGTTACTGATGAAAAAAAAAAATCTAGAATATTCGCGAATACGAATATATATATATCTATAGCACTATATTCTAAATCTTTGTGAATTCCCGAACACAAAGGGTCAGCCATCACTGGATTATCATTTGTCTCTGTTAACAGTGACAGTATGAAGCCATGCCGTAAATGTAAGGCATAGTGCGCTAGCGTTCGGCTTGCCATGCCATATGTTTAGGACATTATGTGGGAAAAGTTTAAGAAAAAAGGAATTAGGTAGGGTACTATCTCTCTCCTTGGGGAGAGAGCGCCTTAATAGGCATGAGATGACTTATAGGCCATACATGCTCCTCTGGAATTCCCGGAAGAAACGGATGCAATTAAGGCACTCTTTCCCCAAGAAGAGTCACCCCCAAATCCTGACTTAGGCCTTTCACCTAGATAAGCCAATACTCTCTGCTCTGCAATGATGAGGGGCAATCGCCCTGAAACAGCTGTCTGCAGATGTGGCGCTGACTTATTTATTATCCTAGTCATGTCTCAAGGCCTATTTAACCCCTTTAGGACACAGCCTTATTTCACCTTAAAGACCAGGCCATTTTTTGCAAATCTGACCAGTGTCACTTTAAGTGGTGATAACTTTAAAACGCTTTTACTTTTCCAGGCCATTCTGAGATAGTTTTTTTGTCACATATTGTACTTCATGACACTGGTAAAATGAAGTAAAAAATAATAATTTTTATTTATAAAAAAAATTCCAAATTTACAAAAAATTTGTAAAAAATTGCAAATTTCCAAGTTTCAATTTCTCTACTTCTATAATACATAGTAATACCTCCAAAAATAGTTTATTACTTTACATTCCCCATATGTCTACTTCATGTTTGGATCATTTTTGGAATGATATTTTATTTTTTGGGGATGTTAGAAGGCTTAGAAGTTTAAAAGCAAATCTTGAAATGTTTCAGAAATTTTCAAAAACCCAATTTTAAGGACTACTTCAGGTCTGAAGTCACTTTGTGAGGCTTACATAATAGAAACCACCCAAAAATGACCACATTCTATAAACTACACCCCTCAAGGTATTCAAAACTGATTTTACAAACATTGTTAACCCTTTAGGTGTTCCACAAGAGTTATTGGCAAATGGAGATGAAATTTCAGAATTAAATTTTTGGGGCAAATTTCCATTTTATTCCAGTTTTTCCAGTAACAAAGCCAGGGTTAACAGCCAAACAAAACAATATTTATGGCCCTGATTCTGTAGTTTACAGAAACACCCCATATGTGGTCGTAAACTGCTGTACGGGCACACGGCAGGGCGCAGAAGGAAAGGAATGCCATATGGTTTTTGGAAGGCAGATTTTGCTGGACTGGTGTTTTTGACACCATGTCCCATTTGAAGCCCCCCTGATGCACACATAGAGTAGAAACTCCAAAAAAGTGACCCCATTTTAGAATCTACGGCATATGGTGGAAGTTTTGTTGGTACTAGTTTAGGGTACATATGATTTTTGGTTGCTCTATATTACACTTTTTGTGAGGCAAGGTAAGAAGAAATAGCTGTTTTGGCACCGTTATTTTTTGTTATTTACAACATCCATCTGACAGGTTAGATCATGTGGTATTTTTATAGACCAGGTTGTCACGGACGCGGCGATACCTAATATGTATACTTTTTTTTTTATTTATGTAAGTTTTTTACACTATGATATCTTTTTTGAAACAAAAAAAATCATGTTTCCATAGTCTGAGAGCCATAATTTTTTCAGTTTTTGGGCGATTACCTTGGGTAGGGTATGATTTTTGCGGGATGAGATGACTGTTTTATTTGTACTATTTTGGGGTGCGTGTGACTTTTTGATCGCTTGCTATTATACTTTTTGGGATGTAAGGTGACAAAAAATGGCTTATTTAGCACAGTTTATATATTTTTTTTTCATTGCAGACACAGCGATACCTAATATGTATACTTTCTTATTTTATTTATGTAAGTTTTACACAATAACAGCTTTTTTAAAACAAAAAATGATGTTTAGTGTCTCCATATTCTGAGCCATAATTTTTTTATTTTTTTGGGGCGATTGTCTCAAGTAGGGGCTCATTTTTTGCAGGATGAGGTGATGTTTAGATTGGTACTATTTTGGTGGGCGAATGCCTTTTTGATCGCTTGCTGTTGTACTTTTTGTGATGTAAGGTGACAAAATTGTTTATTTAGCACAGTTTTTATTTTTTACGGTGTTCATCTGAGTGGTTAGGTCATGTGACATTTTTATAGAGCCGGACGATACGACACCTAATATGTATACTTTTATTTATTTTTTTCCTATTTTTTACCAATTTTTTTTAACTATTTGGGGAAAATTACGTTTTTGTTTATTTTTACTTGAAACTTTTAATTTTTTGGGGGGAAAACTTTTTCTTTTTTCAACTTTTTTTTTTTCACTTTATTTTTTGTCTCACTTTGGGACTTCATCTTTTGGGGGTCTAATCCTTTACAATGCATTCCAATACTTCTGTATTGGAATGCATTGGCTGTATGAGTAACACAATGAGTATTACTCATACAGCTTCCTGCCTGTGAGATCCAGGGGGCTGGATCTCACAGGCTCGTCACCGGAAGGCTGCGCGATTCCTTCCTGATGGCACCGCCGCAACCTCAGGCAAAAGCCGCAAACCGCAGGTCTAAATTGACCTGCGGTTTGTGGCGATCGCCGACATGGGGGTCACGGGACCCCCCCGCGCATTTAGCCAAGGTGCCTGCTCAATGATTTTAGCAGGCACCGGGTTCCGATCACCGTCCGCCGGGCGGCGGTGATCGGAACTATACATGACGTACCGGTACGTCATGTGTCCTTAAGTACCAGGACAACATGCCGTACCGGTACGTCATGTGTCCTGAAGATGTTAAAGGGTTGGACATGGACTTATAGGATAGCTGCCTTACATCTGGTGGCATTAGAGGAAGAGCTTGTTAAGAGCTCATTAGCATCCCTTTCTTCCCAGAAAAAAAGGAATAAACAGTGTAGTTAGTGTAGTTTTGCTTTATCGTGATCACAAGATTGTATAGGAAATGTCTTAGAGCAGTTTCATTTGTACTTTTGCATATCTTACGATAGTGGCTATTATCTGCCAAAAAAAATTCATTTCTTCTCTTCTCTCTGTTTGCAAAACAACAAAATGGAAACACAAGGGAGAATTGACCAAAAACAGATGGCTGCATTGTCTAAACTTCCCTTTTTGAGTACCATGAATTCCAGAAGGCACTTAAGATCTCTCCTGCAGATAAACTCCTAGGTTTCATGACCAAGTACAAGAAAATAAAGCATGGAATCACAGGAACATTCTATTATGCTAAGAATGCTATTTAGTCTCTATATTTGCAGATTTGGCTGGGAAAATGGGCAAATACTGTAGTTTCTGGTCAGAATCAAGCATTACAGTATCCTAAAAAGTCCATGAATTAGCGCTAATGTGCCTTGTCAGGTTATCTTGTTTGTCAAGCTAACAAGGGCAAACTGTCTGAGCTGTCTCTCTTCAGTCACTCTTTGTGATGGCATAGTGATCTTCATCCTTTTTGCCATTAGGCGAATAGCACTGCAGAGTGTTCCCTTACGTCCTACCAGCAGCACAGATGGGGTTAACTACCCCCCCGGTGGACTGGTAGGACCGGCGGAATTTTACCGAGCCCAAGAACCAATAATAAAGATTTACACCCCTACAAAAGGAGGTGACACCCCCCAGCCCATTGTGTTCTTTTCTGTCCTCCAGACAGGTGGACTGGCGGTTCCCCTCCATTTTAGGGGAAGTATTTTATTTTTTTTCCAAAATCCACCGCCTATTTCTGCTGTATTTTTTTTATTTTACCCCTCTTGTGGGGGTTGTTTTGTCCTGCTTACCTCCCCTCTTGCTGTCGCCCGACGCTTCACCGCGTCTGCGATGGCCGCCGCCATCACCGGAAGTGGCTTCTGTCTTTTCCCGGCGTCACTTCCGGTTCTCGGCTCTCGCCGAGTATATGCTTTTCTTTGCCGGAATCCAGTGGAATTGGATTCTGGCTTCAGGAAAGGGGGGGTAGGGGGGGAGGAAGGTAGTTCTCAGCCTTAACTTAGGCTTTTTAGTGGAAAAATTCAATCTAACGATTAGATCCACCTGGGGGCGGGAGCTCCGTCCTGTGGGCGGTGCCCTCCCTATTTTAAAGCTCCTTCTGTCTCTCATTCTTTCTCTGGCAGCACACGCTTTCTGAGCTAGCTCCCAGAGCCCATTAGTACTTTGTACTTTCTCTATTTGTTGCGGTCTTGCTACTATGCTACTTTGGTGGGCCTCTGCTTATGCTTCAACTGATGGTTTCAATTTGTTCAGAATTATTAATTCTTTCTTTTTTTTCAGCAATGGCTTCCCCTAAGGACCCAGAGACCCATAAAGCGGCCTCAAAGAGGAAGCACTTGTCCTGTTTTGATTGCAGTACACTGCTGGACAACAATTGTCCCTACTCAAGGTGCGAGACGTGCCGTAGATCAGTCGACTACGGAACCCACCATGCAAGAGTTGTATGCGTGGGTCAAGGGATATGTGGATGAATCCATCAAGGGCGTAGTCAACCTGCTGGACGAGAGGCTTCCTACCTCTACTCAAGCCCCTATGGAGACCTCTGCGCCCGTGGAGAGGCCCGCTGCAATTTCTCTAGGCTCCACCTCTTCAGACGAAGAAGAGCTAACTTCCTGTTTTTTCCCACCAGAAAAGACCCAGAAATTGCTAAAGTCCATCAGGTCGGGGGACCATGATGTTGACACCGGGGAGTCCTCCGTTCCCGCCGGTCGGGCACAGCGTGTCTTTAAGGCGGATGAGACCCTCCTTTCCGTTATGAGAATGGAATGGAAGAAGCCTGAAAGGCCCTGTCCTGACAAAAAAAATTCAGGACCATGTTTCCCATGGCAAACTCCTGGGTGGAATCGTGGGGTTCCATTCCCAAGGTGGACATGGCTATTGCAAAACTGTCCAGACGCACTCTGGTGCCAGTAGACGATGGGTCTAGTCTGCAAGACCCCCTTGACAGGAGGGCAGAGTGCACTCTGAGGTGAGGTTATTCGGCTGCTGCAGCATCCGCCTCTACCGCTATCGTGGCTACGGAAGTCTCTTCCTTCCTGCGCTCCCGTCTCAACCAGATACTGACGGATGTGGACCAGAGTGTCCCGGGACGATATCCTGGCCGCGTTTAAGACCGTTAATTTAGCCACAGACTTTCTGTGCGATACGGCACAGTTGCAGCTGAAGCTGGCAGCCAAGTCGATGGCCTTAGTTTCCGCAGCCCGCAGGCCCTTATGGCTTAAGCCATGGGTCGCGAATAATGCGTCCAAATACAATCTATGTGGTTTGCCTTTTGAGCCTGAACGCCTGTTCGGTGCTCAGCTGGATAAAATTATGGAAGATCTCTCTGACAAAAAAGGGGAAGAGTCTTCCCCAGCAGCCCTTTCGGGGTCGGGCCAGACAGGAGCGTGGCGGTATATCCGGCCAACAGTCTAGGTCACGTAGAGACTGGGGGGAGCAGCGAAAATTTTCGAAGCGCCCTCGCAGAGGAGCTATAGAGGCTAAGCCCTCCTGACTATGGGCCTCTCGCAGGATCTCGGTTAACCCCCGTTACTCCTGCCATCTTTCCCATTCCTTGTCCCCTGGTGCCCGTCGGGGGTGTCTCGCCCAGTTCAAGGATGTCTGGGCTCAGGAGATTCCGGACCCATGGGTCCTAAAAGTCATTTCCGAGGGCTACTTAATAAACCTCAAGTCACCTCCTCCGGACAGATTTATTGTCAATCAGCGCCTCCTGCCTGCCAAACAGGCAGTTTTGGAGGCCTATATTCAGGACTATATCCTCAAGGGCGCTCTGAAGGATGTTCCGGCAGGAGAACGGGGCTTAGGGATCTATTCTCTGGTTTTTCTAGTTCCCAAGAAATCTGGAGACCTCCGGATGATTATCGATTTGAGATTTTTCAATCGATTTATAAGGAAGGTAAAGTTTTGTATGGAAACTATCAAGTCAGTCATCCACGTCCTCAACCCCGGGGACGTGATGGCTACACTGGACCTCAAGGATGCCTATCTTCACATCCCCATCCATCCTGCCTCCCAGAGGTATCTCAGGATCGCGGTCCAGGTCTCGGGGGTCTTCAGGCACCTTCAGTTTGCTGCCTTACCCTTCGGGATTTCCTCTGCTCCGATCACCTTCACCAAGGTGGTGGTTTCTGTGGTGGCAGCTTTGAGGCTTCAAGGGCTGACTGTAATTCCTTATCTGGACGATTGGCTCCTAATAGCCTCCTCGGTTCCAGTTCTTTCCCGCCATCTTCATGTAGCGATCTCTTTTCTGCTCCGCCTAGGGTGGATCATCAACTGGCAGAAGTTGAATGTGAGCCCGTCGACTTCAGTAACCTATCTAGGCTTCATAGTAGACTCAGTTGGGATGTGACTCCAGAAAGAAGAACTCTGATTCGGGACCTGGCAAGGTTTCTATTTATTCCTCATCGAGTCTCTATCAGGACTCTCATGAAGATGTTGGGGCTCATGTCAGCGGCTGCGGATGCAGTCCCTTGGGCTTTGTGGCACCTCCGCCTCCTTTAGTCGGAGGTCCTTGCAAAATGGGATGGCAGCCCCGCCGGGCTAAACTCCCTGTGCTCCCTGTCTTGTCAAACTCGAACCTCCCTGAGATGGTGGCTCCATCTCCCGGAGGGAAAGTCTATAACCCAGCCATTCTGGGTCATATTGACTACGGATGCGTCCCAAGTAGGCTGGGGCGCTCACCTAGACGATTCCCCTGTCCAAGGGACTTGGTCTCCTCAGGAGCGGCTACTTTCTTCCAATCTCCGTGAGATTCGAGCCATCCAGCTAGCCCTCCTTCACTTTGCCCCCGAATTCGGGGCAGGGCGGTGAGAGTACAGTCAGACAACAAAAATGCGGTCCTGTACATCAACAAGCAGGGAGGCACAAGATCTCTACCCCTCCTTTCAGAGATCGGGGTAATTCTTCGGTGGGCAGAGTTGAACCTTTCCCACCTGTCTGCCATCCACATCCGTGGTTCCTGCAACCTAATTGCAGATAATCTGAGTCGCGCTCTGCCGACAATGGAATGATCCCTGCATCCAGAGATTTTCCGGCAGATAATCCTCAGGTGGGGGTTGCCAGAAGTAGACCTCATGGCAACAAGGTTCAATGCCAAGGTGGAGAGGTTCTGCTCCCTTTACAGGGAGGACAACCCCCTGGCGATAGATGCTCTGTCGATACCGTGGAGGTTCAGGCTGGCTTACATCTTCCCTCCTTTTTCCATGATACCGAGGGTATTTATGAAAATCCGTCAGGATCAGGCCTCAGTGATTGGCATCATACCGTTTTGGCCCAAGAGATCCTGGTTTACCCAGCTCATTCACATGAGTCGGGGACATTATTGGAGGCTCCCCCCATGACAGACCCTGGTGTCATGGGACACTCACCTCTGTCCAGATATGCACAGGTTCAACCTGACAGCCTGGAGGTTGACCAGTCCCTTCCCAGAATAGAAGGGCTTTCAGAGTCGGTCCTGAGAACGTTATCACATTCAAGAGCAGAATCTACTAAGAAAGCCTACTCCAGAATTATGAAGATTTTTTTCATCATGGTGTGCTTCTAAGCAAGTGGCGTCTGCAGATCCGCCCCTCTCTGCGATTCTTGACAGAGGCCTTGCTCCATCTACGCTGAAGGTCCAGATTTCTGCCATCTCGGCCAGTCTCAACAGACCCTATTCTCGGGACCCACTCATCAAACGCTTCCTTAAAGGAGCCGAAAGGATGAAGCCGAAAGGATGAAGCCCATCCCTCTGTGGGACTTATCAGTCGTGCTCAGGGGTCTAGCATCTCCCCCCTTCGAGCCTTTGGAGGAGGTGGATTTAAAGTTCATGACTCTTAAGTTAGTTTTCCTACTGGCAGTAACTTCGGCCAAGAGAATCTCAGAATTTCAAGCCTTCTCGGCCTTAGAACCCTATAGTATTTTTCTTCAAGACCGGGTTCTCCTGAGATTCCTTCCATATTTCAGGCCTAAGGTCCTTTCATTTCACAACATCAATCAGGTGATTTCTTTACCAGTTTTACTTTCTCCTTCTACCTCCTCCAGGGATCCTGTCAAGCATCCGTTGGATATATCGACATGCCTCCAGATCTATGTGGATAGATCCAATGAGTTCAGGATAGATGAGAATCTCTTTATCCTGTTTGCCGGTAAGTCTAAAGGCGGCAAGGCGTCGATTGGTCGCTTGATTAAGGAGGCCATCAGAGAATCTTTTGTCTCCCAGGCTTTAGATCCTCCAGAGTTTGTGAAAGCCCATTCAACTAGGGCCATTTCCACTTCTTTCACTGAAAGAAGCCTCCTTCCTCTGGAGATGATTTGTAAAGCTGCCTCCTGGAGCTCTGAATCCACTTTCATCTCCCACTACAGACTAGACGCCAGGGTAGCTGAGTTTTCGGCCTTTGGGCAGACTATTCTTAGCTCTGCCAGGCATGAAGGCCCTCCCTAGGGGTTCTTCTTGCTATCTCCCCATCTGTGCTGCTGGTAGGACGTAAGGGAATCGTTAATTTCTAACGATAATTTATCTTCCCTTAGTCATAACAGCAGCACACAAATATCCCACCCTAGTAAGGTTTTTCTTGCTATAGACACAATGGGCTGGGGAGTGTCCCCTCCTTTTGTAGGGGTGTAAATCTTTATTATTGGTTCTTGGGCTCATTAAAATTCCGCCGTCCTACCAGTCCACGGGGCAGGGGGGGGGGGTAGTTAACCCCATCTGTGCTGCTGTTAGGACTAAGGGAAAACAAATTATCGTTAGAAATTAACGATTAAGGTGAAATGAACTAACAATACTAGTTTACTGGGGGTCTACATGCAGTGCCCAAGAGGATAGTTGCAAAGATTTAATTTAATGCAATTGATTTTGAATGTAACTTGAATGTTGTGATTGTCTTTAAAACTCTTATTTTCCTATGAACTATTTATTCTTGATGGTTGCTTATGGGTAGCATAGAGTTAAAGGGAATGTAACATCAGAAAATGACCATTTTTTCAGAATATTTGGTGATTTTGTTTCCATATCACTAATTTTATTTTAAAAATATGTATATAATCCAGCAATTTTCACACTGGCCACTAGATCTAATAATAAATAGTTCATGATTTCTTGCTCTGTGCAGGTAACTTTTCAGTAACTTTTATCACCCCAGGCAGAATTCAGTAGTAACACCTCTATATACAGTAGATAACACAGGATCCACCATTCACAATAGGTGATATCCCAGCTTATCAGCTCCCTTCTGACCTCTGCACACAGCATGCCTAGAAAGCAACAAGTTCCCTCATGTTCATATTTTAGGCTAGTAGACAATGCGAAAATTCAAGATTATATAAAAAAAATATATATATGTGTGTATATATATATATATATATATATATATATATATATATATAGACCAAAAAAAAAATCACCCCAAATTGTATCAAAATATGTTTAACCCCTTAATGACCGGGCCATTTTTTACTTTAACCACCTCAGCCCCCAGTGCTTAAACACCCTGAAAGACCAGGCCACTTTTTACACTTCTGACCTACACTACTTTCACCGTTTATTGCTCGGTCATGCAACTTACCACCCAAATGAATTTTACCTCCTTTTCTTCTCACTAATAGAGCTTTCATTTGGTGGTATTTCATTGCTGCTGACATTTTTACTTTTTTTGTTATTATTCGAAATTTAACGATTTGTTTGCAAAAAAATGACATTTTTCACTTTCAGTTATAAAATTTTGCAAAAAAAACGACATCCATATATAAATTTTGCTCTAAATTTATTGTTCTACATGTCTTTGAGAAAAAAAAATGTTTGGGTAAAAAAAAAATGGTTTGGGTAAAAGTTATAGCGTTTACAAACTATGGTACAAAAATGTGAATTTCCGCTTTTTGAAGCAGCTCTGACTTTCTGAGCACCTGTCATGTTTCCTGAGGTTCTACAATGCCCAGACAGTACAAACACCCCACAAATGACCCCATTTCGGAAAGTACACACCCTAAGGTATTCGCTGATGGGCATAGTGAGTTCATAGAACTTTTTATTTTTTGTCACAAGTTAGCGGAAAATGATGATTTTTTTTTTTTTTTCTTACAAAGTCTCATATTCCACTAACTTGTGACAAAAAATAAAAACTTCTATGAACTCACTATGCCCATCACGAAATACCTTGGGGTCTCTTCTTTCCAAAATGGGGTCACTTGTGGGGTAGTTATACTGCCCTGGCATTCTAGGGGCCCAAATGTGTGGTAAGGAGTTTGAAATCAAATTCTGTAAAAAATGACCTGTGAAATCCGAAAGGTGCTCTTTGGAATATGGGCCCCCTTTGCCCACCTAGTCATTTTATATATACCCATGCTGGGTGAGAGAAATATCTTGGTCAAATGCCAACTTTGTATAAAAAAATGGGAAAAGTTGTCTTTTGCCAAGATATTTCTCTCACCCAGCATGGGTATATGTAAAATGACACCCCAAAACACATTCCCCAACTTCTCCTGAGTACGGAGATACCAGATGTGTGACACTTTTTTGCAGCCTAGGTGGGCAAAGGGGCCCATATTCCAAAGAGCACCTTTCGGATTTCACAGGTCATTTTTTACAGAATTTGATTTCAAACTCCTTACCACACATTTGGGCCCCTAGAATGCCAGGGCAGTATAACTACCCCACAAGTGACCCCATTTTGAAAAGAAGAGACCCCAAGGTATTCGCTGATGGGCATAGTGAGTTCATGGAAGTTTTTATTTTTTGTCACAAGTTAGTGGAATATAAGACTTTGTATGAAAAAAAAAAAAAAAAAAAAACATCATTTTCCACTAACTTGTGACAAAAAATAAAAAATTCTAGGAACTCGCCATGCCCCTCACGGAATACCTTGGGGTGTCTTCTTTCCAAAATGGGGTCACTTGTGGGGTAGTTATACTGCCCTGGCATTTTCCAGGGGCCCTAATGTGTGGTAAGTAGGTAAATGACCTGTGAAATCCTAAAGGTGCTCTTTGGAATATGGGCCCCTTTGCCCACCTAGGCTGCAAAAAAGTGTCACACATGTGGTATCGCCGTATTCAGGAGAAGTTGGGGAATGTGTTTTGGGGTGTCATTTTACATATACCCTTGCTGGGTGAGAGAAATATCTTGACAAAAGACAACTTTTCCCATTTTTTTATACAAAGTTGGCATTTGACCAAGATATTTCTCTCACCCAGCATGGGTATATGTAAAATGACACCCCAAAACACATTCCCCAACTTCTCCTGAGTACGGCGATACCAGATGTGTGACACTTTTTTGCAGCCTAGATGCGCAAAGGTGCCCAAATTCCTTTTAGGAGGGCATTTTTAGACATTTGGATACCAGACTTCTTCTCACGCTTTGGGGCCCCTAGAATGCCAGGGCAGTATAAATACCCCACATGTGACCCCATTTTGGAAAGAAGACACCCCAAGGTATTCAATGAGGGGCATGGCGAGTTCATAGAAAAAAATTTTTTTGGCACAAGTTAGCGGAAATTGATATTTTTAATTTTTTTCTCACAAAGTCTCCCGTTCCGCTAACTTGGGACAAAAATTTCAATCTTTCATGGACTCAATATGCCCCTCACGGAATACCTGGGGGTGTCTTCTTTCCGAAATGGGGTCACATGTGGGGTATTTATACTGCCCTGGCATTCTAGGGGCCCTAAAGCGTGAGAAGAAGTCTGGAATATAAATGTCTAAAAATTTTTACGCATTTGGATTCCGTGAAGGGTATGAAATCAGGAGTTTGAAATCAAATTCTGTAAAAAATGACCTGTGAAATCCGAAAGGTGCTCTTTCAGAGCTCCAGGAGGCAGATTTTATTTTTTGACACAAGTTAGTGGAATATGAGACTTTGTAAGAAAAAAAAATAATAATTCCGCTAACTTGGGCCAAAAAAATGTCTGAATGGAGCCTTACAGAGGGGTGATCAATGACAGGGGGGGGTGATCAATGACAGGGGGGGTGATCAATGACAGGGGGGTGATCAGAGAGTCTATATGGGGTGATCACTACAGTCATTGATCACGCCCGTGTAAGGCTTCATTCAGACGTCCGGATGCGTTTTGCGGATCCGATCCATCTATCAGTGCATCCGTAAAAATTATGCGGACATCTGAATGGAGCTTTACAGGGGGGTAATCAATGACAGGGGGGTGATCAGGGAGTCTATATGGGGTGATCACCACAGTCATTGATCATGCCCCTGTAAGGCTTCATTCAGACGTCCGGATGCGTTTTGCGGATCCGATCCATCTATCAGTGGATCCGTAAAAATCATGCGGACGTCTGAATGGAGCTTTACAGGGGGGTAATCAATGACAGGGGGGTAATCAATGACAGGGGGGTGATCAGGGAGTCTATATGGGGTGATCACCACAGTCATTGATCACGCCCCTGTAAGGCTTCATTCAGACGTCCGGATGCGTTTTGCGGATCCGATCCATCTATCAGTGGATCCGTAAAAATCATGCGGACATCTGAATGGAGCTTTACAGGGGGGTGATCAGGGAGTCTATATAGGGTGATCACCACAGTCATTGATCATGCCCCTGTAAGGCTTCATTCAGACGTCCGGATGCGTTTTGCAGATCCGATCCATCTATCAGTGGATCCGTAAAAATCATGCGGACGTCTGAATGGAGCTTTACAGGGGGGTAATCAATGACAGGGGGGTAATCAATGACAGGGGGTGATCAGGAAGTCTATATGGGGTGATCACCACAGTCATTGATCACGCCCCTGTAAGGCTTCATTCAGACGTCCGGATGCGTTTTGCGGATCCAATCCATCTATCAGTGGATCCGTAAAAATCATGCGGACGTCTGAATGGAGCTTTACAGGGGGGTGATCAATGACAGGGGGGTGATCAATGACAGGGGGGAAATCAATGACAGGGGGGTGATCAGGGAGTCTATATGGGGTGATCAGGGGTGATCAGGGGCTAATAAGGGGTTAATAAGTGACGGGGGGGTGTAGTGTAGTGTAGTGGTGCTTGGTGCTACTTTACTGAGCTACCTGTGTCCTCTGGTGGTCGATCCAAACAAAGGGGACCACCAGAGGACCAGGTAGCAGGTATATTAGACGCTGTTATCAAAACAGCGTCTAATATACCTGTTAGGGGTTAAAAAAAACACATCTCCAGCCTGCCAGCGAACGATCGCCGCTGGCAGGCTGGAGATCAACTCTCTTACCTTCCGTTCCTGTGAGCGCGCGCGCCTGTGTGCGCGCGTTCACAGGAAATCTCGCGTCTCGCGAGATGACGCGTATATGCGTCCAGGCGGAATGAATCAACCACCTCCAGGACGCGTCTGTGCGTACAGCGGTCCGGAGGTGGTTAAGGACTAGACTGATTTTTGCAAATCTGACATGTGTCACTTTATGTGGTAACTTTAAAACGCTTTTACTTATGCAGGCCATTCTGATATTGTCTTCTCATCACATATTGTACTTCATGACAGTGGTAAATTTTAATCAAAAAATGTCATTTTTATTTATAAAAAATTAATAAAAATAGCAACTTTCCAAATTTCAATTTCTCTGCTTTTAAGCCGCAATTTGCGTAACAGGCGGCCCATTGTATACATGCCTATTCTTGTCCATAAAACGGACAAGAATAGGACATGTTATATTTTTTTTGCGGGGCCTCGGAACGGAGCAATGGATGCGGAGTGCCGTCTTTTGCGGCCCCATTGAAGTGGGTCCGTATCCGAGCCGCAATAACTATGGTCGTGTGCATGAGGCCTTATGTAGGGGCTCATTTTTTTCAGTATGAGATGAGGGTTTGATTGGCACCATTTTGGGATGCATTTGACTTTTTGGTCGCTTGCTATTATACTTTTTGTGATGTAAGGTGACAAAATGGCTTTTTTGAAATCGTTATTATTTGATATATATATTTTGTCTTATGGTGTTCACCTGAGGGGTTAAATCATGTGATATTTTTATAGAGAAGGTTGTTACAGACGCGGCGATACCTAGGATGTATACTTTTTTTTTTTTTTTACATTTAACTCAAAAGCATTTTTGAAACAAAAAAAAAATCATGTTTTAGTGTCTTCATAGTCAGAGCCATAGTCATTTTTATTTTTTGGGCGATTGTCCTATGTAGGGGCTCATTTTTTGCGGGCTATGGGTTAGATTGGTACTATTTTTGGGGGCATACGCCTTTTTGATCACTTGGTGTTGCTCTTTTAGTGATGTAAGGTGACAAAAATGGCTTTTTTTGACAGTCTTAATTTTTTATGGTGTCTATCGGATGGGGTGGATTATGTGATTTTTATAAAGCCGATTGTTACGGAAGCGGCAATACCTAATATATGCGTGTTTTTTTTTTTTTTTTTTTAAACTTTATTTCTGTACCACTCTGGTACTTCAACTTTTGGGGGTCTGATCCCCTCTGCAATGCATTACAATACATCTGTATTGTAATGCATTGCCTGTTAGTCATACACTAACAGGTTGCCTAGGAGACCCAGCCTGAGGCTGGATCTCCTCGGCACCCATAGAAGGCAGGTCCCGATGCCGTGCAAGGCATTGGGCAGCCTCTGCATGGCATCAGGCTGCCTTCTGACACATCGAGTACCCACCACAGCAGCGCGGGGACTCAGTGCGCTCCCTCACCCGCCGGAAACAACTTCTATGTTGCAGTCAGCGCGGACCGTGGCATAGAAGGGGATAATCTACCGGCATCGCTGTAAACAGCAATGTCAGCGGATACCGCAGGGCCCCGGTTACCAGGGACTGCCGGTGTTCTGCCAGACTCCTATACCTTCGCAGAATGATATAACCGGAAGTTACACGGCCGCACAGTAATCAGCTGGAGGAGGGTGTGTGTGGATCTCATAGGGACCTTGCCACTTGGCCAGAAACTTACTTTCTACCATGGGTATTAGTACTAACACACGGTCCCCCGGTTGAAATGTCCTGACCTTGGCCGACCTATTGTAAACCCAGGCTTGTGCTTCCTGGGCCTGCTGAATATGCTCTGAACAATCGGCATAACTGCCGCAATTCTGTCCTGCATTTGAGCGATATATTCAATAACACTTTGTTGGGGGTATGCTCTTGTTCCCAGGTCTCTTTGGCTATGTCCAAAGGCCCTCAAGGATGTCTACCATATAGGAGCTCAAACGGGGAAAACCCTGATGCCTGTGGCACCTCCCGTATGGAAAACATGAGATAGGGCAACAGGCAATCTCAGTCCTTTACATCTTTATCAACCACCTTTTTAAGCATCCCTTTAACCTTTCCACCCGACCATCAGTCTGGGGATGATATACTGAGATACGTAAATGCATAATTTTTAACAGCCGACATGGCTCCTTAGTAACGTTGGACATAAAAGGTGTTCCCTGATCTGTTAGAATAAAGTTTGTAAACTCTATCTCCGGAGGAGATTCCTCTGGGTCCCCCGCCAGAACCTCAGGAATTTATCAGGCTCCCCAAGCTCCAGAGTTACTGCATTATCAGGTGCCACAAAAACATCACATATATTATGCAAGTTATCCCCCACCTTAGATTGCTAATTTTTCCATAAACCCCAAAACAAAGGAAAATCCCAACCAATAACAGGTTTTTAACCACCCCCACTTCATGTGCCACTGACCCACAGGCGGTTTCCACGGTTAGCACCACAGTGGGTTAGTCTGTTGTGTCACCATGAACACATACCACTCCTAACCTGTGGGACTGGAGTCTCTCAGAGTCGACAAGACTGGCGTGTACTAGGGTCACCAGGCTCCCAGAGTCCAGCAATGCCATTACAGGGTATCCCTCGATTTTTGACTTGACACACTTGCCTGTCGGTTCTATTGTCTGCGTGAGCTGTACAGGACGGTTTAGAGAAATAAGACATACGCCTTCCCAAGTCACATTACATAGGCCCCTTCGCCTGTGACTAACAGCCGGCTGTTCGGCAAAGGCAGCTGAACTCTCGTGCATAAGCGCTGTCAGTCACAGCAAAGGGGCAGGGAAGGGGGCATGGTTACCTTGACTGGAAGCAAGGAGGCCGCTGCCCCCTTGGCTTCAAGCATGACTAGAAAATCACGCGGGCAGGGCATAAAACGTTTTCTGAGCTTTTGCTTCATCTGCCTTCAGGAAGAAAACGATCGTCGGAAACGTACTGCTGGCGGCTTGGAATAGTTTTTGGAGGTGACAGGTTCCCTTTAAATTCGCCAATATATTATCCCAATCTTCGAGGGAAATTCACAGACAATCAATTTGCCAAGCCTATTGTGCTGGAGAACGTGTATTATGAAATTGTGTTTTAAGCAACACTTTATAAAGTTGAGCAATTTTAACCTTCTTTTCTGTTCCATATTCCCTATAAATGAATAGACGAAGCGGCCAGTGTGGCCTCCTCATGCTGCTGCCACCTCCACAATCTCTCGTCATCGTGCCACTATCTGGCCCCCTCATGCTGCTGCCACCTCAGCAATCTCTTGTCACCGTGCCACTCTGTAGCCTCCTCATGCTGTGGCCTTCTCCACACTCTGTCATTATGCCACCGTGTGGCCTCCTACTATTGCTGCCGCCACCTCCAGACTCGGTCATTGTGCCACCCTGTGGCCTCCTACTGATGCTGCTGCTGCTATTACCTCCAGACTCTTTATTTGTGCCAGCTGTAAGGCCTGTATGGTCCCATCAGAATTGGCTTATGATTTGGTAGCCAAAAGCAGGAGTGGATGCAAAACACAGAAGACATGCAAATATTCTATTCACGTGTCATCTCTGTTTTAGATCCACTCCTGTTTTTATTGACAATACTGAGCAAATGCTGACCGAGTGAAGGCGCATGCTCCAAAGACAGGATGAGTTTTTTGTGGGTTATTGTTCAGACGGATCAGAGGAAGGACAAATTAATCAGTGGCGTCAACACAAACTTACTGTTGACACCCTCTCCACTCTCTATGATGAGGTCAGGCGGCATTGCGTGCTGGTCAGTGGGTGCTCGGTTTATGGGGATGTAATCCCGGGATCAACAAAGTAGAAAAGAACCAGCACTCCAGTAATCTTTGCTTTTAAGGAATTTATTGGTCACTCATGTTTAGGTGACGTGCATTTCGGCACTCACAGGTGCCTTTTTCAAACAGAGACTGAGCAGCTGGTCTGAGTTTAAAGAACAAACAAACAGGTTTAAATAGCCCACCCCTAGTCATGTGATGATGACATCACGTTGCCGGGGAGACACGTAAACCACAGTGTAGGTGGACGCCTCCTGTTAAATCTTCAGAGGTCATGCCCTAGAAGGTAAGTTTCAATTGCACTGTGGAAAAAAAACAATGTTGCGGATGAATGACATATATTGTACAAGTGAGAATATCATTGTGACAACATTCACTAATTACTGCATATAGCAAAAGTGTGCGGCCAGGAGAGAGGCAAGATATGAAATAAAAGGGTCCAAAATGATCTGGAATCAGAGTTGTGAGGCATTGTGTCGCTGCTGGTGAAAGTGTTGAGGAATGGGGAGTAGTAGATTCTCATTACGTATGGTGGATTTATGTTTCCCAAAGCGTTCCTTCATGCGCATAGTGGTTTCACCCACGTAGCAAAGACCGCAAGGGCACTTCAACAGGTAGACAACAAACGTGCTTTCACATGTGAAGTGTCCCCTGATCAGGATTTGTTCATCTGTGTGGGGATGTGAGACATATGCCCCTTTAATGACACTTGAGCAGTGGATGCAATTGAGACATGGGAAGGTGCCCTTTCTGACAGTGGCAAGTGTCCTTTGTCTGACACTTGTTTTGTTGCTGCCTATGTCGGCCCTGATGACCATGTCCCTTATGTTTTTTGCCCTTTTGTAACAGATCATTGGAGGGTTCTGGAGTTCTGCGACAGTAGGGTAAGAGGACTTGCCACTGTGAAGGAACGCTTTGGGAAACCTAAATCCACCATACGTAACGAGAATATACCACTCGGCTTGCGCGTCAATCTCAGACCCACTCTGTTTGGAGACAATCTGGACTTTTGCAAACGCTTTGCGAACATTTTAAATAAATGCTCCCTGGATCTGATTACTCTAACCATCGAATACCTATCTAAAGCCATCAGTGATTGCAAACAGAACATTACAACCATCGAGAACCAATTACAGGACTGTCTGAAGTCTGAAGACACTAAAGGAGAAGATTGAGAAACATTGCACAGACCTAAGGACCCAGATCCAAACCACGAAGAGGACCAAATACATTCGGGACTCTGATGATTACTTAACCAACTGCGTCTATAGATGGCAGAACAAATCCGGTACAGCCACACAGACCACTCGACGTCCTGGCCGCCGGGCAGGCCACACATCCTCTGGCTCTGGCAGCGACTCCACTACCGGCCAACAGACATCTTTTTTAGGAAGACGGCGACGCCAAAAAAAGCTAACACCAGGAGAGCAGGCCGAAGCCATCATAGGAGGAGCAGATGCACCACGATTGACCCGTTCTCAGGTACAGCCATTACACCCAACATATTAATTCTCAACTTATCCTTTAAGAACTTGAATCCTCTACAGTTGCAGATGTTACAGAAGGGACTGTCCTTCAGCCCCACTGCAACCCTGGATACTTTCGGTTTGGACATGGACTTGCAGCGCTTATTTCGCTCTTTGCGACTGAAAGCCCACTTCTCCACACAAGAAGATACCGTATCACATGATCCGGATCCCCCTGGTGGATCTGAGGATATCCTAACATTGAAATCCTATGGTTTGCGATTGAAAAGTCAGTACATGCCACCCAAAACTGCACATCCCATAGAAACATATATTGAATTGGTAAAGAAAGGTGTCAACACTTTACTAACACAATTCAAGGGAGGACAATATCACTTACACCAAAACCTTACAGTATTAGAGAGACAGACCATCAATCACTTACTAGATGACAGATCACTCATTTTCAAACCTGCGGATAAAGGGGGCGCCCTTGTAGTACTAGACAGGGAGTACTACACACAAGAAATTTTGGGACAACTGTCAGACACCAACACATATGCGATTCTACCACGAGACCCAGTGTATATCAAGAGAACTGCAAATCTTGGTACAGGACAGTTTAGAACAAAAAATCATAGATCAAAAATGGCAGAATTTCTCATAAAACAACATCCCATCACACCGGTGTTTTACACCCTGTCTAAAGTGCATAAATCTATGGAACGCCCCACAGGAAGACCAATAGTGGTAGTATCAGATTCCATACTCTCCCCCCCCAGCCATATTATTGGACAAGGTACTGACCCCCCTCACACAAAGAACCCCCTCGTACCTAAAGGACACAAAGCATTTCCTGGAAGAGCTTAGCCAGAGACATGTAGGAGAAGAATGTCTACTGGTCACATATGATGTATCCAGTTTATATACATCTATAATTCACGCAAAAGGGATAGCGGCAGCTAAATCCCTACTAGACAGCAGTAACTACATCACAGACCAGAAAAATTTCTTCATCTCACTTCTAACCATCGTGCTAGAAAAAAATTATTTTTTATTCCAAGACACATTACCAACAGTGCTGCGGGACCGCGATGGGATCTAATGCCGCACCGCCATATGCAAATACGTACATGGCTCAATTGGCGAAAGACCATATATACCCAAATCCCATCTTTCATTTTAAACAGTGTTTTCTGTAAAAGATTCATAGATGATATATTTTGCATATGGCGGGGCGGCTTAGAAACCCTCCAAAAATTTACCCACTACATCAACAACATCTGGCCTGAATTGAAGTTCACAATCCACTGGGATTCCCCAAAAATATCCTTCTTGGATACCTAGGTGACAAAGGGTACTGACGGCAGATGCATATCAGACCTCTACACCAAGGAGACTGACCATAACAGCCTACTTAACTATGACAGTAACCATCCACCTGCAGAGAAGAAATCCTTACCCTACTCCCAATTAAAGAGTTAACAGAATTGTCAGTGATCCCACAACCCGTGAAACACGATTGAGTGAGATGACTGACAAGTTCAAACAAAGGATACCCCAGTTCTGTACTACTACAGCAAAGGGACAAAATTAATAGTACTGAAACAATACAAAGAAAACCCAATCCAAAAAGAATTCCATTTGTAGTAAAATACCATCCATGGATCAATCGCATCAGATCTGTCATGTACAAACACTGGAACATAGTCAAGTCCTCTTACCCTACTGTCGCAGAACTCCAGAACCCTCCAATGATCTGTTACAAAAGGGCAAAAAACATAAGGGATATGGTCATCAGGGCCGACATAGGCAGCAACAAAACAAGTATCAGACAAAGGACACTTGCCACTGTCAGAAAGGGCACCTTCCCATGTCTCAATTGCGTCCACTGCTCAAGTGTCATTAAAGGGGCATATGTCTCACATCCCCACACAGGTGAACAAATCCCGATCAGGGGTCACTTCACCTGTGACAGCACGTTTTGTTGTCTACCTGTTGAAGTGCCCTTGCGGTCTTTGCTACGTGGGTGAAACCACTATGCGCATGAAGGAACGCTTTGGGAAACATAAATCCATTATACGTAACGAATCTACTACTCCCCATTCCTCAACACTTTCACCAGCAGCGACACAATGCCTCACAACTCCGGTTCCAGATCATTGAAGAAGTTATCTTACCTAGACGGGGTGGAAACCGGGCAGAAATGTTGCTCAGAAGCGAAGCATTCTGGATCCATCGGCTACAGACATTGGCCCCTAAGGGGTTAAATCGGGACTATGCCATTAACAGCTTCTTATAAGACCCTTTTATTTCATATCTTGCCTCTCTCTCTCCTGGCTGCACACTGTTGCGATATGCAGTAATTAGTGAATGTTGTCACAATGATATACTCACTTGTATAATATATGTCATTCATTCGCAACATAGTTTTTTTTCCACAGTGCAATTGAAACTTACCTTCTAGAATCTAGGGCATGACCTCTATGAAGATTTAACAGGAGGCGTCCACCTACACTGTTGTTTACGTGTCTCCCCGGCAACGTGATGTCATCATCACATGACTAGGGCTGGCTATTTAAACCTGTTTGTTTGTTTGTTCTTCCACTCACACCAGCTGCTCACTCTCTGTTTGAAAAAGGCACCTGTGAGTGCCGAAACGCGCGTCACCTAAACATGAGTGACCAATAAATTCCTTAAAAGCAAAGATTACTGGAGTGCCAGTTCTTTACCCTCTCCACTCTGTCGGGGGGAAGAGGGGGGGCTCTACTTGTATAAGCGTTTAGTAGAACAGGTTCTGATAACATCCATGTGGAAACAGCCGGCGACGGTGTAAAATTAGTGCGCTTCTTCTTGGCACTAACATCGACCTGTAAGGTTGAGTTCATACTTGAGTTATTTGGTCAGTTTTGGCCCCGTGGCCCAAATAAGTGAAGTCTGCAGTGATTCTAAGAGTGACGCCTGTCATCTGCATGTCATACTAACTCAAAATATTTCACTACCAAAGCAGACTCCCTATGCGTGTTACTACAAGGCAGTGTTCTACACCACTATATAAAGGCTCTCAGCAGCCAGCAAATAGCTGTTTTTAATGTAAGTCACCGCAAATATATTCGGATCGAACCCAATCTTTCCCGAAAAATTTGGCGAACAGGCTTTTGGAAAAATTCACTCATCTCTAGAGATGTTGAGGAGACATTAGAGGAGGGTTAGGTGTGGCTAATGAGCAGCAGCACTTGTATGCAGCCTCCATTACCACAGTCTCTCCTGTCCGTCCTCTCTGCACTTCGTCTCTTCATGAACTCCATTCCTACAGAGATTCAGCTGAAGATCTTCTCTTTATTCAGGATCATAATCCCTGACAAGTAGGAGAGGAGGATGAGGCAGCTCTTTATCTCAGTGTTGTGAAGTAACTTGTCCTAAAGTGTGATCAGGACAGGTTTTGTGTGAACTAATGGGACAGCGGCCATTTTGTTTCCCCTGATGATTGCTCCCCAGAAAAAATGAGCCATTATAAATGAAAGGTATTTGGGAATATATTTATAATAAAGTAATACTTAAGTATTTTTATTTTCTAAATTCCCGGAGAACCGCTTTAAGTATCTGGTTCTTCTGAGTCCAGTTGTACATGGGGCCATCTTATCTGTGATTGATAACTATCTCTGTATATATACTTAACACCTTCAGCCCAAGAGGTTTTTCGTTTTTGCATTTTCATTCTTCACTCTCTGACTTTCTGGGGCAAAAACTTTTTTTTTTTTTTTTCAGTTTACATAGCTGTATAAGGGTTTGTTTATCGTGAGACAAGATGCACTTTCTAATTCCACCTTTGTAATATTGCATTTGTATCCCTTCACAGAAGTTATGCCCACCTTTTTGCCCCTTTACAGTAGTTATCCCATATTGTGCCCCCTTCACAGTACTTATGTCCTCCTTGTGGCCCCTTTACAGTCGTCATGGCCACCTTTGCACCCTTTTGCAGTTGTTATGCCTACCTTTGTCCCCTTTCACAGTAGTTATGCCTACCTTTGTCCCCTTTCACAGTAGTTATGCATACCTTTGTGCCCCTTTATAGTAGTTATGCCCACCTTTTTGCCCCTTCACAGTAGTTATGCCCACATTGTAGCCCCTTCAGAGTAGGAATGGCCACCTTTCTGCCCTTTCACGGTAGTTATGCCCACCTTGTCCCCCTTTGGCTCCTAGTGCTCTCTTCAGCTCCATAAAAAAAAAAAAATACTCACCTGTTTCCCTAATGATTGGGCACATCCTGTGTTCCCCAGCAGCACGATACGCGTGTACACACACACACACACACACACACACACACACACACACACACACACACACACACACACACACACACACACACACACACACTAAGCTGCTGGCTGCACAGGAGGCTGATTCCTGGGCTTTCACTGCTCCTACCACACAGTGCGATGTGTGGCTGCTGGAAAGTGCCAGAGACCAACAGAATAGAGAAGCAGGAAGAGGATGGCTCCCTGCTTCACCATGGAAATGAACCACTCGACAGGTGCGCCCCTACCCACAGCCTCTGCGCCCAGGGCATATGCCCTGGCTACCCCCTCTCACTACACTCCTGCCCAATGCATAAACATTGGAGTGTATGACAGTTACAATGTATTCCTATGGAGCCCTGCCATAGGCTCCATTGGAACTAATGTGCATTAGCTACAGTTCAGTTCATTCCGGAGGATCGAGGCTGCCGCACAATGCATCTGGCTCCCCCGGGAGAGCCAGAACCCACCCGGAAGCGCGCACTTCTGAGTTTTAGCACATTCAGGTGCTATGGTCAGGTTTGACCACAGCATCTGAAGGGTTAAAAGTCCGCAATCGTTATTTCTGCTGGTAGCGGACTCTAGCTGCAGGTGTCTGCTGTATGAAACAGCAGGCACCTGATGGCTAGGGCGCCCGCTGCACGAGCAGGCGCAAGGTTTAAATCCCGGCCAGCGCTGTACATGTATGGCGCTGGTCGGGAAGGGGTTAAACAGAGAATGCTATCAATCACTGATAATACTTGAATGAAGCTCAGAAAGAGCAGATATTTAAATGTATAAATTACAAGTTTTAATAAATCTTTTCCCACAAAACTATTGTGAGAGGTAGCTTTCTTTCAGGGGATCATCCTCACAAATACCTTCGCAGACAACAGGTTTTAAGGTCCAAACAGTGCATTTATTGTGGCACACCAGCAAAAGCAAAACCAACAAAACAATAAACACTCGCCCTTCCAGGCTCTAACTAATACATAATGTCCCTGACTCGCCTATTAGATACAGTTCACACCCTGTGATCCGATGCAGCTTTCCCAGCCAATAACCCACAGCCTACTGGCTGTACAGAGCACAGTACATCCACTGTCTCAAGTCTAATGTCTCTTGTGGGGGTTTAAGGCTCAGTAGTCTGCCTGACTATGGCCCTGCGACCCTCCCAGGCGTCTTTGTCTCCCAGCCTCGTGGTCTCTCTGCCTCCTGGCTGAAACCACACATCCAGAGCCTCTGCCAGACTCTACTTCCACACTCTCCAGGATCCTACTCTCCACCCTCTCTCACTCTTAGGTTTATTTTATTCTCAGGTGATTGTGGCACCTGGTATTGCCTCAGGCCTGGCAACTGATGAGGAAGATATGGAAAATCCTGACATACACCTCCCCTAACAGTCATGCGGCCTGTCACTGCCTCACACTATACATCAATTTGCTCAGATCCTCCTGCTCTATAGCATGCTGCTCTATAGCAGATTGCACTGCATTTTGTGGTGACAGGTCCTCTTTAAATTAAGTTTCCTCCTTGCATCAGGATTGTGTATACTACTGCTACCAAGCATGGCATCAAAGACACCATAGGAATTCCAGTATATTGAAAATGGCCAATATTGTCTACTAGAGATGAGCGAATCAAAGTTGACGAAGTGGAATTCGATCTGAAGTTAAGGAAAAATTTGATTCACTACGAATTTCCTGACGCTTAGTGGTAACTAGAGCTGAGCGAACCCGAACTGTAAAGTTCGGGTTCATACCGAACTTTAGGTTTTTCGGCACCCGGACCCGAAGCCGAACATTTACGTAAAAGTTCGGGTTCGGCAAATTTTATGGCGCTTTTAGCAGCCAATCAACAAGCGTCATACTACTTGCCCCAAAAGGCCATCATAGCCATGCCTACCAGGGCCGTAGATAAAAGATTTTCCTGGGGGGGGGGTTCAGCTTTCTCAAATTATAAGACTTTATCTAGCAGACACACCAGGGTTTGAAAAAAATATACCAGCCATATCATTCCTAAACCAATCCTTTACCTTGAGCAATACCGATTTAGTTGTTTGACACCATATGGAAAAAACATGTTTTAAAAAGACTCGTAATTGGTACCTACCCACTGCACATTTTCATTGAGTATTTTCAAAAAATACTTAGTAAAAATATGCAGCAGACACCAACCAAAAGTCTATTTAAATAAACGAAAGTGGGCCCAAAAAATGAATTAATCTGAGCCTGCTTTGGGCGCAATAAATTGGCAATCCTAACAAAGTGCTAGCAACATAGGTGATGGATGCATGTGTGGTGACAGTCTATGGCATGATGACATCACATGCTTGCTCTCTTGCATATTGGTTTCTGAAGCGCTGCGTTCATAAAGAGGTTTTGAATCAGGCCTCATGGACTTAGTGAGGTGTGCAAATGCCTCATTGCCCATGACCTGCCCCCATCACAGCAGCTTTCTAATGGGTTAAAGTGAATGTACACCTCTCTGAGTAGTCATGAGGCCTGATGATAAACCGGCGCTTTATGAATGTATGCTTCAAAAACCAATATGCAAAAATTCCAAGAGCAGGCAGGCATGTGATGTGTCATGCCATAGACTGTCACTCCACGGTCACACATGCATCCACATCACTTATTGTGTAGCATGGTGGCCAGTTCCCTCATAGAAGTTAATTCATAAGGGTCTGGGGGCTGGAGCTGGACTAAAAAATATGAATTTACACTGTAGCCTTTGGGAGGAAGGGCTTTGATTTAATTTTTCTAGTATCTTACACTCTCTCCTCAACAATAAAGAAACAAACGCAATTTCTTATGGAAATTTATTACAAGAGTAAGCTTAGCTAGCATGTGATGTGTCATGCCTGCCATAGCTGGCCTGTCACTCCACAGTCACAAATGCTGCAGCATCCATTCCACATGATGTGGAATGGATGCTGCAGCATGTGTGACTGTGGACTCAGTCTGGAGTGTAAGTGACTAAGTGAGCTACTTGTGCAAAGAATATGTACTACTATAGTACTACTATCTAATAATATATCACTATTAGTGATAGATTATTAGATAGTAGTACTGTAGTAGTACATATACTTTGCACAAGTAGCTCACTTAGTCACTTACACTCCAGACTGAGTCCACAGTCACAGTCACATGCTGCAGCATCCACTAACTTCACTAACTTACTGGGACTGTCAGGAGTCAGGACTCCAAATAGTATTCACAATTACATCAGTTTTTCACCATCCATTCACTGCCTGGGCATCGGGGCATGGGCAGTTGGGCACTGGGTCTGGGCGAGTGGACGGGCCGGCAGGCTGGCTCCCGCTCTTCAAACATTAAAACTAGGCAGCCGGCTGCAGCGTAACGTGGCGTCACTTACTACGTCACGCCGCAGGCGCATGCTCCTCCCACTTTATTAATGAAGGCGGAGCAGGCGCGTGAGTAAGTGACGTTACGTGGCCGGCCGCCGGGAAACTGAGTCACGGAGGCGGAGCACAGGAGCAGTGGGGGTGGACAGCGCTGAATACACTGTCTACACAGTATGTGTCTTTGTGTCATAGTTACCTCTGGGGGGGGGGGGGTTGAACTCCCCTATCCCTCCCTTATCTACTCCCTGATGCCTACTATTAGCATGGCTGTGATTGGCCAACTGCAGCATGTGACCCAGCCTCTATTTAAGCTGGAGTCACGTAGCGCCGCCCGTCACTCTGCTCGGATTAGTGTAGGGATAGGCTGCAGCTGCTGTGAGGGAGAGATCAGGGAGGAATCTAATGAACTGCTTCTTTACTCAGTGATCTACAGCAAATGTGTTTTGTGGGTGCAGTGCACAATTGTATTAAGCCTGCCCTGAGCCAACTACTGCTGAAAACAAACTTTTTTTTCCTTCAGTTAGTCAATACATAATCGGCAGCCATTTTATGCAACGATAGTGCACCAGCACAGGATATCTGCAAGTCCAGAAATACTGCTTTGAGACACAGGGGGTTAAAAAAAACCTTTGTTTCATATAGTGCACATCTAGGATTATAGGTGCATAAGTGACTGTTCAATTTAGGCCAGAAATACGGTTTTCTCATACTGGGGCATACTGGGGTGAAACAAACCCCTCTGTTTCATATAGTGCACATCTAGGATTATAGGTGCATAAGGGACTGTTCATTTTAGGCCAGAAATACGGCTTTCGCATACCGGGTGGAAAAAACACTGTTTTATATACTGCACATCTGTGATTATAGGTGCATAAGGTACTGTGAAATTTAGGCCACAAATACGGCTTTTGCTTACTGGGGTTAAAAAAAAGCTATGATATACTGCACATCTGGGATTAGAGGTGAATAAGTTACTGTGAAATTTAGGCAACAAATACTGCTGTCATATAGAGTTAAAAAAAAAAAATTGAGTGCAATACCCTACATCAGGGTTTTTATTGGCAGTTAATTATTTTTACCAGACTTAACCACTTTTTACTTTGCTAGGTGAACGCTAACTATGAGGCTAACATCTAATAAGGGATGCGGTCATGGTCGTGGTGGTGGTGTTGGTGGAGCCTCTGGTGCAGGGAGAGGACGTGGCCGTTCTGCTACAGCTACACGTCCTACTGAACCTACTACCTCTGGTCCCAGTAGCCGCCAGAATCTACAGCGATATTTGGTCGGGCCTAATGCCGTTCTAAGGATGGTAAGGCCTGAGCAAGTACAGGCGCTAGTCAATTGGGTGGCCGACAGTGGATCCAGCAGGTTCACATTATCTCCCACCCAGCCTTCAGCAGAAAGCGCACAGGTGGCGCCTGAAACCCATGCCCATCAGTCTGTCACATCACCCCCGTGCAGATCGGGGAACCTGTCTGAGCCTCAAGTCATGCAGCAGTCTCTTATGCTGTTTGAAGACTCTGCTGGCAAGGTTTCCTAAGGGCATCCACCTAGCCCTTCCCCAGGGGTGGAAGACATAGAATGCACTGACGCACAACCACTTATGTTTCCTGATGAGGATATGGGAATACCACCTCAGCACGTCTCTGATGATGAAACACCAGGTGCCAACTGATGCGTCTTTCTGCAGTGTGGAGACAGAAAAGGAGGTCAGGGAGGAAGACTGGGTGGAAGACGATGCAGGGGACGATGAGATCCTAGACCCCACATGGAATGAAGGTCGTGCCACTGACTTTCAGAGTTCGGAGGAAGAGGCAGTGGTGAGACAGAGCCAACAGTGTAGCAAAAGAGGGAGCAGGGTGCAGAAGCAGAGCAGCCATCGCCAAAACAGTTCGCCTGCTACTGGCCACCGTCACCAGGGACCGAGCACACCTAAGGCAGCATCAAGGAGTTCCCTGGCATGGCACTTCTTCACACAATGTGCTGACGACAACACCCGAGTGGTTTGCACGCTGTGCCATTAGAGCCTGAAGCGAGGCATTAACGTTCTGAACCTTAGCACAACCTGCATGACCAGGCATCTACATGCGAGACACGGGCTGCAGTGGAGTAAGCACCTTCAAAACCAAGAAAGGGCTCAGGCCCCTCCTGCTCCCTCTTCTGTTGCTGCCTCGGCCTCTTCCTCCACCTCTGGAGGAACGTTGGCACCTGCCGCCCAGCAAACAGAGGATGTGCCACCAACACCACCACCTCCGTCACCAAGCATCTCCACCATGTCACACGGAAGTGTTCAGCTCTCCATCTCGCAAACCTTTGCGAGAAAGTGTAAATTCCCACCTAGCCACCCTCGATCCCTGGCCCTGAATGCCAGCATTTCTAAACTACTGGCCTTTGAAATGCTGTCATTCAGGCTGGTGGAGACGGACAGCTTCAAACAGCTCATGTCGCTTGCTGTCCCACAGTACGTCGTTCCCATCCGCCACTACTTCTCCAGGAGAGCCGTGCCCTCCCTGCAGAACCAAATATCAGATAAAATCAAGTGTGCACTGCGCAACGTCATCTGTGGCAAAGTCCACCTAACCACAGATACGTGGACCAGTAAGCACGGCCAGGGACGCTATATCTCCCTAACTGCACACTGGGTAAATATAGTGGCAGCTGGGCCCCAGGCGGAGAGCTGTTTGGTGCACGTGCTTCCGCCGCCAAGGATCGCAGGGCATCATTCTGTGCCTCCTGTTGCCTCCTGTTCCTACTCAGCTTCCTCCTCCTCTTCTACCACCTCCTCATCCGGTCAGCGACCGACCTTCACCACCTACTTCAGCACAGCCAGGGGTAAACGTCAGCAGGTCGTTCTGAAACTGATGTGTTTGGGGGACAGACCCCACACCGCGCAGGAGTTGTGGCGGGGTACAGAACAACAGACCGACGAGTGGTTGCTGCCAGTGAGCCTCAAGCCCGGCCTGGTGGTGTGCGATAATGGGCGAAATCTCGTTGCAGCTCTGGGACTAGCCGGTTTGACGCACATCCCTTGCCTGGCGCATGTGCTGAATTTGGTGGTGCAGAAATTCATTCACAACTACCCCGACATGTCAGAGCTGCTGCATAAAGTGCGGGCTGTCTGTGCGCGCTTCCGGCGTTCTCATCCTGCCACCGCTCGGCTGTCTGCTCTACAGCGTAACTTCGGCCTTCCCGCTCACCGCCTCATATGCGACGTGCCCACCAGGTGGAACTCCACCTTGCACATGCTGGAGAGACTGTACGAGCAACAGCAGGCCATAGTGGAGTTTCAGCTGCAGCACGCACGGGTGAGTCGCACTGCGGAACAGCACCACTTCACCACCAATGACTGGGCCTCCATGTGAGACCTGTGTGCCCTGTTGCGCTGTTTCGAGTATTCCACCAACATGGCCAGTGGCGATGACGCTGTTATCAGCATTACAATACCACTTCTATGATTCCTTAAGGAAAACACTTAGGGCGATGATGGAAGAGGATGTGGCCCAGGATGAGGAGGAGGAGGAGCAAGAGGGGTCATCTCTAACACTTTCCCAAGTGGCTCAGAGGGAGGTTTTTTGCAACAGCAGAGGCCAGGTACAAATTTGGCCAGCCAGGGCCCACTACTGGAGGACGAGGAGGAGGAGGAGGAGGATGAAGCATGTTCACAGCGGGGTGGCACCCAACGCAGCTCGGGCCCATCACTGGTGCGTGGCTGGGGGGGATACGGAGGACGCAGACTATACGCCTCCCACAGAGGACAGCTTGTCCTTACCTCTGGGCAGCCTGGCACACATGAGCGACTAAATGCTGCAGTGCCTGCGCAACGACAGCAGAGTTGCCCACATTTTAACGTGTGCTGACTACTGGGTGGCCACCCTGCTGGATCCCCGTTACAAAGACAATGTGCCGTCCTTAATTCCCTCACTGGAGCGTGATTGAAAGATGCGCGACTACAGGCGCACGCTGGTAGACGCGCTCCTGAGAGCATTGCCGACTGACGCCGGGGGGACAAGTGGAAGCACAAGGAGAAGGCAGGGGAGGAGAAAGAGGTTGCCAACGCAGCTGTGTCAGCGCCAGAAACCTCAGAAGGCAGGGTTAGCATGGCCGACATGTGGAAAAGCTTTGTCACCTCGCTGCAACAACCGGCTCAAACTGCTAATATGGAGCGTGTTAGCAGGAGGCAGCATTTGAACAACATGGTGGAACATTTCCTGTGCACACGCCTACACGTACTGACTGATGGTTCTGCCCCATTCAACTTCTGGGTCTCCAAATTGTCCACATGGCCAGAGCATGCCCTGTATGCCTTGGAGGTGCTGGCCTGCCCTGCAGCCAGTGTACACTCTGAACGTGTATTTAGCATGGGAGGAGGCGTCATTACAGACAGACGCAGCCGCCTGTCCATAGCCAACGTGGACAAGCTCACATTCATTAAAATTAACCAGGCCTGGATCCCACAAGACTTCTCTGTACCTTGTGCAAAATAGACAGTTCTAACAGCCTCAACCCTCCATCCTTGTACTCAAGTGCACTTATTCCTTTTTTTTTATTTGATTTTTATATGTCCCAATATTTTGGGGGATACCCCTATGTAAAAATGCAAAATAACACACATCTGTGTTGGCTACCTATTCCTCCTTCGCCGCCGCTTCCACCTAGATCGCCACGTGAGCCTACACCGCCACATCCACCGCCTCCTCAACCTCTTCCTCCTAAATCATTCCTAATTTTTATTTTTTTAAGGTCTTTTATGTTTTTTTAATTCATTTCCCTATCCACATTTGTTTGCAGAGCATTTGCCATGCTCTTAAGCACATTTTGCTGCCTTTTGCAGCCCTCTAGCTTATTCCAGGGCTATTTTAGAGCCATTTTTGTGGCCAAAAGTTCGGGTCCCCATTGACTTCAATGGGGTTCGGGTTCGGGTTCAGGTTCAAGTTCGGGTCCCGAACCTGGTGTCCGCTCAACTCTAGTGGTAACGAATCACATTTTTTTCCTAAAAAAGGCTGCTGCATGTGTTAGGATATGGAGCAAGGAACTTAATGCCATGCATGCAGCCAATCAGCAGCCAGCCCTGTGATGTCACAGCCCTATAAATAGCCTCAGCCATATTGGATTTAGCCATTTTTCAGTGTACTTAGTGCAGGGAGAGACGTCAGCAGGCGCTAGGGACAGTGGTATAGAAGACTTTAAAACTTTTATTTTGCTGTATAGAATTTCAGGTAAAGGATAGGGAGGAATCATTCCACAGTATTGAAGCAGAACAGGGTTCAGTAGGGGAGTTTATAGCCTGGGTAATAGGAACAATCCTATTACACCTTGCTGCACTGACTAGGGTTCCAAATTGCCATTATACAGCTCTGTAGCCATTAACAGGGTTTATTACATGGAAATATGTATACGTCTTATTTGCCCTTGTGCGGTGCAGTTATATGTTCTAAAGCATTTTTTGGCTTGTATTAGTGGGAAAAGGGCTTTTTAGTAGTGTTGATCGAGCATGCTCGGGCGAACACCATCCAAATGCTCTAGTCTCCTCCCCGCACGTTTCTTGGCTGCTATGCAGCCAATAAACGTGCAGGTAAGTACTGCCCTTACTGTAATGCCGTAGCCACGTTGGTTACTGGCATTACAGTGACTGGCTGGCCGGAACGCATCATTGGGTGCTATATAGCACCCGATGACGCATGTTCGGCTCAGTCTTATTCGGGGAGAGCTGTGCTGAGGAAGGTACAGACGCATGTTCGGCTCAGTCTTATTCGGGGAGAGCTGTGCTGAGGAAGGTACAGACAGTGTAGGGAGTGATATACGAATATTTTTAGTAGAAAAACTTTTCAAATACCCAAAAGTCCTTTTAATGACTATTGTTGGTTGTGGCAGCAGCAATATATATTTTTAGCGCAACCTGCACTAAATTGCTGCAGACAGGGACATTAGCTGCGCCACATCTCCTGTGTAAAGTGTGCGCATCCAAAAAATATCTGACATCCAGTGTACTTTTTCAATAGACTGTGTCCACTTCTGACAGTGACATAGCCAGTGCCACATCTGCAATGTAACGTGTATGCTGAATTTTTTTTATCTGTGATATACAGTGTACTTTTTTCGTAGACGCTGCGGACAGTGACATTACCCGTGGTGCCTCTCCTGTATAATGTTTCGTCATCCCAAATACCTATGACATTCCCTGTAATTTTTTATTAGCCACTGGTGACAGCATTGACATTATCTGCGGGATATCTCCTGTGTGACGTTTCCACATCCCAAATACCTATTTAAATTTTTTTGCGCATAAACTTCCAAATCCTATGCTACTGTACGTGTGACAGACTTTCAAGCATATATAACATTTAATATTATGAAGGCGAGCAGTAAGGGATGGGGCAGTGGCCATGATGCTGATGGTGCACGCAGAGGCCGTGGCCCTGGGCACGGTGAAACTGTGCCTGCTGCCAGAGCACAAGAAAAACAATCATCCACAATACCTATCTTGATGTCCCAGTTTGCAGGGCATCACAGGACACCACTCTTGAAGTCAGACCAGTGCGACCAGGTGGTTGATTGGATTTCAGCAGATAATGCTTCCAGTTGGTTAAGCACCACCCTGTCTTCCACCAAGTCCAGTCTCAGTAGCCAAGAGTCTGCTCAACACAAACCTCACCCTGATCCTCCTTCCTCCCACCATGGAGAGTCTGGGCAAACAAGTAATCCTACACTCGGATATTCCGAGGAGCTCTTTTCAGCACCATTCCTTGATTTGGCCCTCTCGCCAAGCACGCTTGAAGAGGGACAGATCTTGTGCCCTGATTCCGAAACTATTGAGCATCCACAGTCACAAGAAGATGACGGTGGAGAACGGCAATTACTGTTTAATGAGGTGGATGATAATGAGACACAGTTGTAAATAAGTCAATGCCATTTAGTGTCTCAAGAGGTTGACAAAGAGGATGAGACACAGTTGTTAATCACTGAGGTTGTGGTTAGGTCAACAAGTCAGGAGGATGAGCAGAGTGAGGAAGTGGAAGAGGAGGTGGTGGACAATGAAGCCACTGACCCAACCTGGGAAGGTAGATAGCCGAGTGAAGACAGCAGTACAGAGGGGGAGGGATCTGCACCTCAACAGGCTGGAAGAGGCAGTGGGGTGGCAAAAGGGAGAAGGCGGGCCACAGCAAACAGGCACGGAACTGTTCAATGGAGTACCCCCTTGCAGAAACCTCCCTTGCCAAAGGGTAGGTGTTCCGCAGTATGGTGCTTTTTTGAGGAAAGTGCGGACAACAAAATAATAGTAGTTTGCAACCTGTGCCATACCAAAATGAGCCAGGGCATGAACACTAGCAACCTCACCACCACCAGCATGATCCGCCACATTGCATCCAAGCACTGTAATAAGTGGGACAAACGCCTGGGTCCACAATCTGTGTCTGCGGGTCACACCACTGCCTCCTCCTCCCCTGTGTTACGTGCTGGCCAATCCCCTGTCGAAGGCGCAGGCCCGGATGCCTCCTGCCCTGGACCTTCGCAAGCACCATCAGCAACCCCATCCACTTCCATGTCCCAGTGCGGCATACAAATGTCCTTACCCCAGGCATTTGAAAATACCCATCTACAGGCCATAGCACTAAATGCACACCTTTCCAAATTGCTGGCCCTGGAAATGTTGCCATTTAGGCTTGGGGACACTGAGGCCTTCCGCAGCCTGATGTCGGAGGCCGTCCTGTGTTACGCAGTTCCCAGCTGCCACTATTTTTCAAGGTGTGCCATGCCCGCCTTACACCAACATGTGTCCCGTAACATCACACGTGCCCTGACCAATGCAGTTACTGGGAAGGTCCACTTAACCACGGACACATGGACAAGTGCATTTGGCCAGGGATGCTACATTTCCCTGACGGCACACTGGGTGAACGTTGTGGAGGCCGGGAGCGAGTCGTACCGTGGGATGGCGCAGGTGCTAGGATTGCGGGCCCTACGTCGCTCAGGGTTTCCGACAGCACCTACGTTAGAGGCTCCAACCCCCACTTCTCTACCTCCGCCTCCTCCTTTACTTCCACCTCTGAATTATCCGCGTGCAGCACCAGTCAGTCATCAGTTGGTATCTGGAAGCAGTGTAGCACTGCAGTGGGGAAGAGACAACAGGCCGTGCTGAAGCTGATATGCTTAGGGGACAAACAACACACCGCCGCAGAGCTGTGGCAGGGAAAAAGAGACCAGACTGAGCTGTGGCTCTCGCCACTCAACCTAGAACCAGGCATAGTTGTGTCTGATAATGGCCGTAACTTGGTGGCGTCTTTGGAGGTCGGAAAGCTCACATACACCCCATGCCTAGCCCATGTCTTAACTTAGTGGTTCAGCGGTTTCTCCAAACCTACCCCAATTTGCCTGAGCTACATGTTAAGGTGAACCGCGTGTGAAAATTTCCGCAAGTCATCGACAGCTTCAGCTGGTCTGGCAACGCTGCAGCAGCACTGCAAATTGCCAGCTCACCAGCTGTTGTGCGACGGGAGCACGCCCTGGAACTTGACGTTCGACATGTTGGCCAGACTTTGTGAGCAGCAGAGGGCAGTAGTGGAATACCTAATAGACAACAAAATCACAGAAAAAACTAAGATAAAAACATCCTGCACTGTATGAAAAATAAATATGCAGATGTCCCTTGCCACATTCACGAAAAAAATCACAGAAAAAAACATAATAATGCACTAACAAATGCAACTTCTCATCGGTTGCTTGATGCACATAGAGGTGACTAGGAGCAGCACACCATATGTGCAGAGTTTGCGCTCCTGAACATAGAAGCCCAACGGCTTAGGTAGGTTTAGCGTAGGACCCGCCTGACCTGAGACCACCTTGGCACTGGGTAGGTGGGCACAGATGTGTTTTATTTAAAATATATTGGCTAAGTGTCTAAAATTTTATTACATCAGAGTGCGGGCTTGTTCCATATATAATGCTTGCATCTAATTGTTAGTGCACTATTATCTTTTTTTCGGTAGTTGAATACCAGCTGCAACATGGTCGTCACCTTTCCAGTTAGCTTCCGCTATTCACAAGCGAGGAGTGGGCATTGATGTCTGACCTCTGTGAGGTTTTACGCAACTTTGAGGAATCAACATAGATGGTGAGCGGAGATAACGCTATTATTAGAGTAACCATCCCGCTTCTGTATCTACTCAAATGCTCGCTGCCCACAATTAAGGCCGACGCTTTGCATGTGGAAGAGGTGGAAATGAGGGAAGACACTACACAGGGCGATAGCCAGACCACCCTCAGTTCGTCTTTTCAGCGCAAATTGGACGATGAGGAGGAGGAGGAGGAGGAGCAGGAGACGGTTGCCTCCACTACAAAGTGTAGTACCCATGGAAGTTTAATTCCATCTGTTCTGCGTGGGTGGGCAGTAGAGGAGGAAGAGAATGAGGAGATTAGGAGTGATCCCCCTGATGACAGCGAAGACTTGCCTGTTGGTACTCTGCCATACATGGCTGACCTCATGTTAGGCTGCCTTTCCAGCGAGCCACGCGTTATATACATTTTAGAGAACACGGATTACTGGTTGTTCACACTTCCCGACCCCACTACAAAGAGAACTTCTCATCTCTCATTCCTCTGGTGGAGAGGACGAGCAAAACTGTGCAATACCAGAAGGTCCTTGTTGAAAAATTGCTCCAAAAATTTCCATCTGACAACGCTGGCGGCAGAGTCCGTAGTTCTTTGGGCAACCGAGGAAGGGAGACAAAGGGAACTCACAGCAGTTCCAACAGAGGTAGGGCAACACTCTCCAAAACCTGGGACAGTTTCATGACACCCTATCAGCACCCTTACTCTGATGCGCGGCCTACTGTCACAAGGAGGGAAAAAATTTGAAAGATGGTGAAGGCGTACAAACTGTAGCAGACCGTGTCAGCGTCCTTAATGATCCCTCAGTGCCTTACAACTACTGGGTGTCCAAGCTGGACACATGGCACGAACTGGCGCTCTATGCCTTGGAGGTGCTGGCCTGCCCTGCCTCCAGCATTTTGTCTGACCGGGTATTTAGTGCTGCTGGTGGCATTATAACAGATAAGCGTATCTGCCTGTCAACTGAAAATGCTGACAGGTTGACTCTTATGAAAATAAACAAGGCCTGGATTGACCATGACTTCTCTACTCCCACCACAAGAAAGCTGATGAACATAAAGGCACTTTAAATGTGTTTATAATTTACAATGTATTCCCATGCACCCCTTGCACCACAAATAAGGGTATATAGTTTAATCTTCCTTTTCTCATCCTCCACCTCTTCCATCATATCACCATGTTTATTTGTTGCATATTTTTCCCTTGCATATCATTTTTTAGAGTGTCAGCTCACCTGCAGGCCCTCACCTAAAATCTTTTACTAGGTCAACTCGCCTGCAGGCCCTCACCTACAATCTTACAGGGTCAGATCACCCATATGCCCTTTTCATATTATATTTTTTACAGTCAGCTCACCTGCAGGCCCTCGCATATGATTTTTTTAGAGGGTCAGCTCACCTGCAGGCCCTCACCTACAATCTTTTACAGGATCAGCTCACCTGTAGGCCCTCACATATAATTTTTTTAGAGGGTCAGCTTACCTGTAGGCTCTCACATATAATTTTTTTAGAGGGTCAGCTTACCTGTAGGCTCTCACATAGAATTTTTTAGAGGGTCAGCTCACCTGCAGGCCCTCACCTACAATCTTTTACAGGGTCTGATCACCTATAGGCCTTTTGCATATAGTATTTTTTACAGGGTCAGCTCACCTGCAGGCCTCTCATATAATTTTTTTAGAGGGTCAGCTCACCAGCAGGCTCTCACCTAAAACCTTTTATAGGGTCAGCTTACCTACAGGCCCTCACATATAATTTTTTAGAGGGTGAGCTCCGCTGTAGGCCCTCTCATATAATTTTTTTTACAGGGTCAGCTCACCTGCAGGCCCTCGCATATAATTTTTACAGGGTCAGCTCACCAGCAGGCCCGCACCTAAAATCTTTTGCAGGGTCAGCTCACCTGCAGGCCCTCGCATATAATTTTTTTTTTAGAGGGTCAGCTCCCCAGCAGACCATCAATCATAATTTTTCAAGGGTGTATGATGCCCTCCTTTATGTGTAATTAAGGGTGTATCGGAGTGCCTCTTCCTTGTAATTTGTGGCATTATATACAAGTAAATATACAAAGAATGTTTCCTAACTATTTTTCTTCTAAAATGGATTTTATCTTTTGGTTTTGTGCGTATTAGTGTTAGTCTGAAAAAGTGGCGTACTACTCGGACAACATCGCTCCCAGCAGCAACCTGGAAGTCCAAGATGCATTCAGACATCCTCCCCATGCTGTTTCCGAACCATTTCGGTGGTGTTTCCATCAATTTCTGACCTTTTTCTATGAACCAGACACCCTCCCCTCTTCTGAGCATGAAGTGCCTGGTTTAATGCTTGGCTTCTCCCATTGACTTCCATTGTGCTCGGTAGAGCACCTGAGCATCCCGAGCTGTTTGGCCCGAGCACTTTGGTGCTCGATCAACACTACTTATTAGCTGTTGTGTGGTGAAGTGAGAAAATTACAGCCCTTTTTGGCGTGTATTAGTGGCAAAAAAAAAAACGTTGTGTCGTGAAGTGAGAAAATTACAGCACTTTTGGGGTGTATTAGTGGCAAAAAAATACATATTTGACATTCAGCTGTGCAGTTATATGTTCTAAAGCACTTTTTTGTGTGTATTAGTGGCCTGGATGTATTTCTGGAGGGTAAAAATATGGCAGGCTATGGCTACTAGAGAGGGGTCGTTGATCCAGGGAGTTATTCTGATTGCCTGATTGGAATCGGGAAGGAATTTTTTATTCCCCTAAAGCGGGGAAAATTGGCTTCTACCTCACAGGGTTTTTTTTTTGCCTTCCTCTGGATCAACTTGCAGGATAACAGGCCGAACTGGATGGACAAATGTCTTTTTTCGGCCTTATGTACTATGTTACTATGTTACAAAAAAAGTATTTGCTGTTGTGTGTAGGGCTGCAGTAAACGATTATTTTAGAAATCGAGTATTCTATCGATTTATTTTTTTTACGATTAATCGAGTATTCTAATAAGAAAAAATGAATTAATAGACTGTTTTCCTGTATAAAAACTCATCAGACCACTGCCATTATTCCCCAACACCCTTCGTTCCCCCCTGTGTGATCAGCCCAAGTGCTTCAGTTCCCCCCCCAGTGCCATCGGCTCCACTATTCCCCAGTGCCATCAGCTCCGTTCCCCCAGTGCCATCTGCTCTCCCCCACCCCAGTGCCATCTTCTCTCCCCCACCCCAGTGCCATCAGCTCTCCCCCCCTCTTGTGCCAGCAGCTATTCCCCCCCCCTTGTGCCAGCAGCTCTAACCCCTTGTGAAATAATCACCCCCTCTGCTCCTCCTGACACCCAGAGTGCACAGCGTCATTGGTTGCTGTTACAGTGTGCACTCCGGGCGCCAGGCCTTAGTCGCACAAACTTACCTTTCCAGCAGGGGCGCCGCCAACATTCCATTGTTTCGCATTGTTCACAGCTCGTCAGTTCATGGTGTGCGTACGTCAGGAGGTCAGTGCAGCGCGAGACAATGGATGTGCTGTGGAGTGTCTGGAGGCCCCCTGCTGGAAAAGTGAATATTGCAGTCAAGGCTCCACCACCTCAGCTGAAGGGAGCTGTCTGTCCTTCCCATCATCTGCTGGTCCTGATGCTCCTACTCCTTGACAGTCATTCCGTCAGCAATCGATCACCAAAGCGATTGCCAAGAGACAACAGTATGCGTGCACTCATCCAACGGCGCAAAAGCTGAATGTGCTCCTGGCAAAGTTGCTGGTGCTGCAGTCCCTCCCTTTCCAAGCGGTGGACTCTGCACCTTTCAGAGAACTGATGGCTTGTGTCGAGCCAAGGTGGAGAGTCCCAAGCTGTAATTTCTTTGCCAGAAAGGCAGTACCAGCCCTGCACACTTATGTAGAACAGAAAGTGGGCCAGTCCTTGAGCCTGTCGGTGTCTGCCAAAGTGCACGGCAGTGCCGAGGTGTGGAGCTGTAACTACGGTCAGGGACAATACATGTCCTTTATGGCCCACTTTGTGAATGTGGTTCCTGTACAGCCACACCAGCAACTTGGCCAGGGGACGCCGCTTCAGCCTCCACGTTCTCACACCGTTGTTCCTGCGACAATGTCTGCCTCTGCCTCCTCATCCTCCACCGTGTCCTCCACTGCAGGGACATTTCACAGTGCCACTTCAGCAGACACCATGTGCAGGGCACGGCGGTGTCACGCTGTTCTGCACCTCGTTTGCCTAGGCGAACTGAGTCACACAGGGGAGGAACTGCTCCTTGTCCTTCATCAATAAATACACTCATATACCGCAAAGCACACCCTCCTTGAGCTGCAGAACGGCATCCCACAACATAGGCTGATATGCGATGTTTCCACCCATTGGAACTCCACCCGCCATATGTTGGACCGACTGTACAAACAGAGAAAAGCCATAAACAATTTCTTGAAGATCCAAGCGGACCGGATGTAACCTGTTGTTTGCTCAGGCCCTTTGAGGAGGCCATGTTATTTGTCAGTCTCCAGGACTACAGGATGAACAATGTCATTATACTGCTTCATGTCCTGTAACAGATGCTGGTAAATCTGACTGGTCAGGGGACTGGAGACGTGGCGCCTACATCTAATGGGCCCTGTGGGGGCTGAACTGGAGGAGGAGGAGAAGGACATTGGAGCACAAGCAATGTGTAGCGAAATGGGTGGTTTTTATACACAGATGACAGGAGAGTAGGAGCAGGAGCAGCCAGAGGAGGTACAGGCGAAGAGGAAGATGAGACAGAGGACCCAGACACAACCGTGGCAGTATGCAGTGGAGATGAAGGCAGGGAGTCCATCTGAGTCACTTGCACAAATGACCCGATGCATGCTCACTTGGTTGCGTAGTGACAGCCGAACTGTCACCATTTGGCAGAGAGATGACTTCTGGCTCTTCACCTTGTTGGACCCTTGCTACCGGTCCAAAACGATGGCCTTTTTTCACACCCACTGAGAGGGAGGACAAACTGAACTACTATAGAGACATCCTATGTAGTCAGTTGGCCACTTCCTATCTGCGCCATTGTCCATTCTCCAGGTCTGACCGGGGGGGCCTTCTGTGCTCACGTTCCTCTGCTATGGCTGCTGTGGCAGGGTGGGGGGAGGAAGTAGGAGCAGTTCCTGCTCCATCAGCAGCAACTTGAGTCTAGAGTTGTTGATAAACAGCTTTGTTCACCTGCTTACTGAAAAAACATCTCCCCAGCAGCAGCTAGCCCTTGAACAGGACCTGAACCAGCAGCAGGTGACACACCTGGACAGCACCCTGCCACCCCACATTAAAGATCCACTGGACTACTGGGCAGTCAAACTTGATTTGTCGCCGCAACTGGCAGTTTGCCCTGGAAAAGCTGTCCTGCCCGGCCAGTAGTGACATCAGAGTGGGTGTTTAGTGCGGTGGGAGCAATAGTTACCCCAAGAAGAACTCGCCTGTTCACCCAAAATGTGGAGAGACTGACCTTTGCCAAAAGGAATCAGGTGTGGCTCAGCCAGGATTTTCACCCACCAATGCTCGATGCATCAGACTAGATCATCCATGGTGCCACACCAACACTTTGACAAAAGAGACCAGTTTATTCTGGCTACCTGCCTCAGCTACTATTCTGATGCTGCCACCCGCCTGATGCCACAAATCTGATGCCAAGTGCTCCTTCTTTCACCCACCATCTTCAGCTGGTATTGCCACCCACCTCTCCATTCTGTCAGCTGGTCACTCTGTGATCTCCTGATGCTGCTTCCACCTCACCTCTCAGGTCTCCTGATGCTGCTGCTACCACCTCCACACTGTCATTGTGCCACCCTGTGGTCTCCTCCTGATGCTGCTGCTGCCGCCACCTCCACACTGTCACGTACCGGCAGGACAGGTAGTGGATCCTCTGGACCAGAGAGGCGATGGCACGGGTTGTACTAGAGGACCGGTTCTAAGCAGTTACTGGTCTTCACCAGAGCCCGCCGCAAAGCGGGATGGATTTGCTGCGGCGGTAACTACCAGGTCGTGTCCCCTAGTAACAACTCGACCTCTCTGGCTGGTGATATGGCGTGGTACACAGGGAGAAGGCAAGAGCGAAGTCGGACGTAGCAGCGGTCAGGGCAGGCGGCAAAGGTTCAAAGGCGAGTGGACGGTAGCAACAGGTACGGCAACAGGTAAGGCAAACTAACATAGAAAGGAACGCTTTCTCTGAGGCACAAGGCACAAAGATCCGGCAGAAAGCTGTGGGAGGAGAAGGTATAAATGGGCAGTGCACAGGTGCAGCCTAATTAAGTCAGCACTGCCTCTCACAACCTTAACCCTTAATAACCCCTTTGGACCAGGCACCAATCACCGGTGCACTGGTCCTTTGAATCTAAGAGTCCCGGCGCGCGCGCCCCCTAGAGAGCGCACACGCCCCCTAGAGAGCGCACACGCCGAGACGCTGGAGTGCTGCCTGGGGGCATACGATGTGAGCGCTCCGAGGCCAGCAGAGGACCCGGAGCGCTCAGCGTAACACACACTCTGTCATTGTTCCACTCTGTGGCCTCTTGATGCTGCTGCCACCTCCACACTGTCATTGTGCCACCATGTGGCCTCATCCTGATGCTGCTGCCAGCTCCAGACTCTGTCATTTGGCCACTCTGTGGACTCCTCATGCTGCTTTCACCTCACCACTATGTCATAAGGCCACTCTTTAGCCTTCGCATACTGTTCCCACCCTCCCCACTTCATGACTGGGACACTATTTTGCCTTTTGGCCTGTCTGACCTCATCATTTATTTTACCTTTCTTCTGATCTGTCAGAACGAAGGAAAAAAGAGATGCACAACAGATCCTGTTTATGTAACAGCTGTAAGGCCTGCATGACATGGTCCCTATTTTGCATCAGAATTGGCTTATGAATTGGTAGTCAAAAGCAGGAGTGGGTACAAAACACAGAAGACATGCAAATATTGAATTCACGTGTCATCTCTGTTTTGGATCCACTCCTGTTTTTATTTTATTTTTTGGGCCTTAGCAATACTGATAGAGTACTGACCAAATGCTGATGAGTGAAGGCGGATTCTCCACAGACAGGATCCGTTTTTTGGGGGGTTATTGTTCCGACACCCACTCCACTCTGTGGGGGGAGGGGGGGGCTCTACTTGTATAACATTTAATAGAACAGGTTCTGTAGAAATCTGTGGAATCAATGAATTGGTGTAAAAGGAGTGCACTCTTTCACGATATAGTAGGATCTTGGGCCTCTGCATGGTTCTTTATACATAATCACCAAAAAAATGAATAAAAATAACTTACATATGTATGAAGATCCAAAAAACTTTATTGTAAGTATATATAAACATATAAACAATACATACATATATGATAAAACAGGCAGCACAAGGCGGGACACACAGATGAGTAGCAGGACCCAAGGAGAGGCCGGGAGATCAGTGCACGAAATAACAGGGAAAAAAGAATGCTAGCTGAAAAAGCATATCTCAAAACCTCATAGCAGCAACGCCCCAAACAAAGTGCAAAGGAGGCAATTGTGGAGATTGAGGTTGGAATGAAAAGGACAAAGTATAAACATACCCTGACTGGTGCAAAGATCTCTCGGCCGACTCCTGACCCAACGCCGTTTCGCCAGTAGATCTAGCTTCTTCCGGGGATAATGGTTCTTTATACATGGCGCTTACATTGACCTGTAAGGCTGAGTTCATACTAGAGTTATTTGGTCAGTTTTGGTCCCATGACTGCCCAAATAAGTGAAGTGTGCAGTGATTCTAAGAGCGACGCCTGTCATCTGCATGTCAAACGGACTCACAGTATTATTTCACTACCATAGCAGACTCCCTATGCGTGTTACTGCAAGGCACAGTGTTCTATACCACTATAAAGGCTCCCTGCAGCCAGGAAATAGCATTTTTTTTTAATGCAATTCGGATCCAACCAAATTTTTTCTGAAAATTCTGCAAACCGGCCGAATAGAATTTGAGAAATTGGCTCATCTCTAGTGCCTACATAAAAGCAATAAATTTATCCCCTTGTCCTCTAGGTATTATAGTATTAGAGTTTGTCTTTCACATTGCATGGACATGATTATTTAGAGCCCATAGATTCTTCTTTCTATTGTATCAGTGCACTGCTGAATCACTGTGATACACAAATAATTGCAGATGAGGGAACATGACATATTTCATTGAGATAGATTTTTAGAGTCAGCCTTGAAACTTTAATAAATGCATTTTGTAACATTGCAGTCTGACTCTATTGGATCACCATGTTTAGTCTGAGATGAGACAAACCTTTACTGGCAGTTAATTTTTTCTGTTTGAAATACATTTTCTAAAGTAACAGACAGAATATGAAATAATATAATTTTATAAAATTGTGCTATAAAAATAGGAATTGTAAACAAGACAATGATAAAATAGTGCTCTGTATTAATACAATATTTTCAAGCAAAACAAATGTATGGAACTGGCAACTAATTTCAAAGTAAATTTTGGATGAATACATTAAGGCAGACCGGCTTGAGACCATTTGTGTGAGATCACAGAGCAGCTAGCTAAGCAAAGCAATGGGTCTTAAATAGGGTTGAGCGAACCCGAACTGTAAAGTTCGGGTTCGTACTGAACTTTAGGATTTTTGGACCCCCGACCAAAAGTTTGGGTTCGGTGTTCGGCGCTTTCTTGACGCTTTTTGAAAGGCTGCAGAGCAGCCAATCAACAACAAGTTAACTGTCTGACCTTAGAAGCCATCACAGCCATGCCTACTAATGGCATGGCTGTGATTGGCCAGTGTATCATGTGACCCAGCCTCTATATAAGCTGGAGTCACGTAGCGCTGCACGTCACTCTGCTGTGTTTAGTGTAGGGAGAGGATGCTGCTGTTGATTTCAGGGAGAGAATAGGAGAGACTCTTTGCTCAAAATCAGAATCTAACTAAGCGATCTACATACATTGTGTTTTGTGGGTGCAGGGCACAATTTTTTTTATCCTGCCCAGTGACCGAAAAAAAATAACTTTAATAAGTTAGTTAGGTGGGCGGCGGCCATTTTTTGCAAGCTCAGTGCACCAGCACTGCATCTGAGCTTTCGGTACATTGAAAATCAAAATTTTTTTGGGCAATATACAACATCTGGATTAGTCAGTGTGCATTTTAAGCTAGAAATACACCCATCCTTTTCTGGGGTTTTAAAAACACACTTTTCTGCCAAAAACCACAATTTTCAGGCCTTGCAGCATCAGCACGTGTGAAATTACAGGCTTATATACTGCTGTCAAATTCAGTTGTTAAACAAACACTCGTTTGGGCAAAAAAAATTTAGTTGACAGCCTTTGATGCAGATGTCATTGTGAGATACACCCTTAATACATTTGGGTTAGATTCAGAGATTTGAAATACCGCCATTTGGTGCACCAATATTTAATTCAGGCCTACAGTGGTTCAGGCTGTGTACATACAGGGGTTTGATTCAGGCATTTGAAATACAGCCATTTTAGGCTAAGAAATCTTTAATTCAGGCCTACACTGGTTCAGGCCGTTTGGGATACACCCTTTACATACAGAGGTTTGATTCAGGCATTTAAAAATACAGCCATTTTGGGCAAAGAAATCTTTAATAGAGCCCTAGTCTAATTTATGCCATGTGAGATACACCCTTTACATACAGGGGTTTGATTCAGGAATTTGAAATACAGCCATTTTGGGCAAAGAAATCTTTAATTCAGGCCTACACTAGTTCAGGCCGTGTGCGATACACCCTTTACATACAGTTTTTTTTTAAATCAGTCATTTTGAAATACAGCCATTTTGGGAAAACAAATCTTTAATTAAGGCCTAGTCTGGTTCAGGCCGTGTGAGATACACCCTTTATATACTGTCGATCTATTCTACTATTAAATAAACAGCCATTTAGGGCAAGATCCTAAATTCGAGAAATATGAGTAGAGCGTCAAATAAGGGACGTGGCCCAAGTCGTGGTGCTGCTGGTGGAGCTCCTGTTGCAGGGAGAGGACGTGGTCGATCTGTGCCAGCTACACGCACAAGTGAAAACCCTTCCTCAGGTGGGAGTAGGTGACAGAACCTGCAGCGGTATTTGGTCGGGCCTAATGCGGCTCTACGAATGCTGAGGCCTGAACAAGTACAGGCGATAGTAGATTGGGTTGCTGACAGTGGATCCAGTTCCTTCACATTGTCTCCCACCCAGTCTCCTGCTGAAAGACCACAGTTGGCACCTGCAGCCGATGTCCATCAGTCTTTCACCTCACCCCCTTGCAAATCAGCCAAGCAGTCTGAGCCCCAAGTCATGCAGCAGTCTCTTCTACTTTTTGATGACTCAGTTAGCAGGGTTTCCCAGGGCCATCCACCTAGCCCTGCCCCAGAATTGGAAGAGATTGAGTGCACCGATGCCCAACCACTTATCTTTCAAGATGAGTACATGGGAGGACCATCGCAGCACGTCTCGGATGATGACGAAACACAGGTGCCAACTGCTGGGGCTTTTGAAAGTGTGCAGACCGACAATGAAGCAGGGGTAAAGACTGGGTGGAAGATGATGTGGAGGACGATGAGGTCCTCGACCCCACATGGAATCAAGGTCATGTGAGTGACCTATGTAGTTCGGAGGAAGAGGCGGTCGCACAGAGCCACCAGCACAGTAGAAGAGGGAGCAGGGTGCAAAAGTGGAGCTGCCGTCCTCTCGACAGTACGCCTGCTACTGCCCACCGCAGTAAGGGACCGAGCACACCAAAGCCAGCTCTAAGGAGTTTCCTGGCGTGGCAGTTCTTCAGACAATGTGCTGACGACAAGACATGAGTGGTTTGCACGCTGTGCAATCAGAGCCTGAAGCGAGGCATAAACGTTCTCAACCTTAGCACAACCTGCATGACTAGGCATTTAACTACAAAGCACGAGCTGCAGTGGAGTAGACACCTCAAAAACCAAGAAAGGTCTCTGGCTCCTCCTGCTTCCTCTTCTGCTGCAGTCTCTGCCTCTTCATCCACCTCTGGAGTGACAGTGCCACCTGCCATCCTGCAAACAGAGGATCTGCCAGCAACACCAACACCTGGGTCACCAAGCATCTCCATAATGTCCCACGGAAGCGTTCAGCTCTCCATCTCCCAAACGCTGGAGAGGAAGAGGAAGTACCCCCCTACCCACCCGCGATCCCTAGCCCTGAATGCCAGCATTTCAAAATTACTGGCCTTTGAAATGCTGTCATTCCGTCTGGTGTAGACGGATAGTTTTAAAGGCCTTATGGCGTTGGCTGTCCCACAGTACGTTGTGCCCAGCCGCCACTACTTTTCAAGGTGAGCCACCCCTTCCCTGCACAACCTAGTAGGGGACAAAATCAGGTGTGCACTGCGCAACGCCATGAGTGGCAAGGTGCACCTGAATACGGATACGTGGACCAGTAAGCACGGTCAGGGCCGTTATATCTCCATAACAGCACACTGGGTAAATGCAGTGGCGGCTGGGCCTGAGGCGGGTAGCAGTTTGGCGCATGTCCTTCCACCACCAAGGATTGCAGGGCGCTTCAGTTTGCCTCCTGTTGCTTCCTTCTCCTACTCTGCTTCCTCATCCTCTACCAGCTCCTCATCCGGTCAGAGTAACACCTTCACCACCATCAGCACAGCCAGGGGTAAACGACAGCAGGCAGTTTTAAAACGTATCTGTTTGGGGGACAAACCCCACACCGCGCAGGAGCTGTGGACGGGCCTTGAACAACAGACCGATGAGTGGTTTGTGCCAGTCAGCCTCAAGCCTGGCCTGGTGGTGTGCGATAATGGGCGAAATCTCATAGCAGCTCTGGGACTAGCCGGTTTGACGCACATCCCTTGCCTGGCGCATGTGCTAAATTTGGTGGTGCAGAGATTCCTTAAAAATTACCCCGATATGTCAGAGCTGCTGCATAAAGTGCGAGCCGTCTGTGCGCTTTCGGCGTTTTCACCCTGCTGCTGCTCGCCTGTCAGCGCTGCAGCGTAACTTCAGCCTTCCTGCTCACCGCCTCATATGCGACGTGCACACAAGGTGGAACTCCACCTTGCACATACTGGCCAGACTGTGCGAGCAGCAGCAGGCGATAGTGGAGTTTCAGCTGCAGAGCGCACGGGTGAGTCGCTCGGCGGAACAGCACCACTTCACCACCAATGACTGGGCCTCCATGCGAGACCTGTGTTCCTTGTTGCGCTGTTTCGAGTACTCCACCAACATGGCCAGTGCCAATAACGCTGTATTCATTGTTACTATCCCACTTCTATGCCTCCTTGAAAAAACGCTCATGCGATGATGGAAGAGGATATGGCACAGGAGGAGGAGGAGGAAGAGGGATAATTTCGTAGGGTTTCCAGCCAGTCATTCGCAAGTGGCTCCAAGGGGGGGTTCCTGCACCCACAAACCCAAGGTACACAATTGTCTAGCCAGGGCACAGTTCTGGAGGATGAGGAGGTGGAGGATGAGGAGGAGGAGATGGAGGAGGAGGAACCATGTTCACAGCAAGGTGGCACCCAGACCAGCTCATGGCCATCACTGGTGCGTGGATGGGGGGATACAGAGGACACAGACGATACACCTCCCACAGAGGACAGCTTTTCGTTGCCTCTGGGCATCCTGGCACACATGAGCAATTACATGCTGCTGTGTCTCCGCAACGACCGCAGAGTTGCCCACATTCTAACTTGTGCTGATTACTGGGTGGAAACGCTGCTGGATCCCCGTTACAAGGACAACGTACCGTCATTAATTCAGTCACTGGAGTGTGATCGCAAGATGCGCGAGTACAAGCGCACGCTGGTAGACGCGCTGCTGGTGGCATTCCTCTTGACAGCGGGGGCACAGTGGAAGCACAAGGCGAAGGCAGAGGACGAGGAAGAGGTCGCCAACGCAGCTGGGGCACCACCAGAACCTCAGAAGGCAGGGTTAGCATAGCCTAAATGTGGAAAAGCTTTGTCAGCACGCCACAACAACCAGCACCACCAGCTGATATGGAACGTCTTAGCAGGAGGCAGCATTTCACCAACATGGTGGAGCAGTATGTGTGCACACGCCTACACATACTGAATGACGGGTCTGCCCCCTTCAACTTTTGGGTTTCCAAATTGGGCACATGGCCTGAGCTTGCCCTTTACGCCTTGAAGGTGCTGGCCTGCCCTGCAGCCAGTGTATTATCTGAACGTGTGTTTAGCACGGCAGGGGGTGTAGTCAGATAAGCGCAGCCACAGCCAATGTGGACAAGCTCACTTTCATTAAAATGAACCAGGCATAGATCCCTCAGGACTTGTCCGTACCTTGTGCAGAATAGACATGTACAGTCGTGGCCAAAAGTTTTGAGAATGACACAAATATTATTTTTCACAAAGTTTGCTGCTAAACTGCTTTTAGATCTTTGTTTCAGTTGTTTCTGTGATGTAGTGAAATATAATTACACAGACTTCATACGTTTCAAAGGCTTTTATCGACAATTACATGACATTTATGCAAAGAGTCAGTATTTGCAGTGTTGGCCCTTCTTTTTCAGGACCTCTGCAATTCGACTGGGGATGCTCTCAATCAACTTCTGGGCCAATTCCTGACTGATAGCAACCCATTCTTTCATAATCACTTCTTGGAGTTTGTCAGAATTAGTGGGTTTTTGTTTGTCCACCCGCCTCTTGAGGATTGACCACAAGTTCTCAATAGGATTAAGATCTGGGGAGTTTCCAGGCCATGGACCCAAAATGTCAACGTTTTGGTCCCCGAGCAACTTAGTTATCACTTTTGCCTTATGGCACGGTGCTCCATCGTGCTGGAAAATGCATTGTTCTTCACCAAACTGTTGTTGGATTGTTGGAAGAAGTTGCTGTTGGAGGTTGTTTTGATACCATTCTTTATTCATGGCTGTCTTTCTGGGCAAAATTGTGAGTGAGCCCACTCCCTTGGATGAGAAGCATGAATGGTCTCAGGATGCTTTACTGTTGGCATGATACAGGACTGATGGTAGCGCTCACCTTTTCTTCTCCGGACAAGCCTTTTTCCAGATGACCCAAACAATCAGAAAGAGGCTTCATCGGAGAATATGACTTTGCCCCAGTCCTCAGCAGTCCATTCACCATACTTTCTGCAGAAGATCAATCTGTCCCTGATGTTTTTTTTGGAGAGAAGTGGCTTCTTTGCTTCCCTTCTTGATACCAGGCCATCTTCCAAAAGTCTTCGCCTCACTGTGCGTGCAGATGCGCTCACACCTGCCTGCTGCCATTCCTGAGCAAGCTCTGCACTGGTGGCACTCCGATCCCGTAGCTGAATCCTCTTTAGGAGACGATCCTGGCGCTTGCTGGACTTTATTGGACGCCCTGAAGCCTTCTTAACAAGAATTGAACCTCTTTCCTTGAAGTTCTTGATGATCCTTTAAATTGTTGATTGAGGTGCAATCTTAGTAGCCACAATATCCTTGCCTGTGAAGCCATTTTTATGCAATGCAATGATGTCTGCACGTGTTTCTTTGCAGGTCACCATGGTTAACAATGGAAGAACAATGATTTCAAGCATCACCCTCCTTTTAACATGTCAAGTCTGCCATTTTAACCCAATCAGCCTGACATAATGATCTCCAGCCTTGTGCTTGTCAACATTCTCACCTGAGTTAACAAGACTATTACTGAAATGATCTCAGCAGGTCCTTTAATGACAGCAATGAAATGCAGTGGAAAGGTTTTTTTGGGATTAAGTTAATTTTCATGGCAAAGAAGGACTATGCAATTCATCTGATCACTCTTCATAACATTCTGGAGTATATGCAAATTGCTATTATAAAAACTTAAGCAGCAACTTTTCCAATATTTATGTAATTCTCAAAACTTTTGGCCACGACTGTATACCGGCACTAACCAGCCATTGTTATACTGCAGCGCAATTGCTCATTCTTGTATTTTGGATATTTCACACTCTTTTAGAGTGTACCCTAATTAAAAAAAATTAAAATTAAAACTAAAAACATGTGTTGGAAACCTCGTCCTCCTACACCGCTACGTCCACCGCCTCCTCAAACTCCTACTCCATATGGAACTCCACCTCATAATTTTCTTTTTCTTTTTATTCATACATATTTTATTTTATATCATTTCACTACTTTGTCAGTTACATTTTCGGTAAAAAAATTAAAATAAATGGGTCAGTTGCATTTTCTGGTGAAATTAACAATTTTTTGGGTGTATAGTACCACTGCTATACCTAGTAGACAGGTTAAACAAAAAAAATGTAATTTACATTTTCGGGTGAAATTCACAAATTTTTGGGTGTAAAATACCTCTCCTACCTAGTTGACTGCTTAATAATTTTCAATAATTTTTCTGTTACATTCTTCGGTTGACAATTTTAGACGCGAATAAACACCTGCTATGCATAGGTGACAGGGAATAAAAATGAATAAATTAATCAGTAATTAATGCGCGCCACATCCTTTCATTCAATGCTTAAACTTTGAAAAGTTGTCACACTTTTATGCTTTAATAATTTCTCCCATATTTCAACTCTATAATTTTAAATTTGAAAAAAATGAATCCTCCCTTGGATGTGGTCTCTCTTTCTCACGCTCCCTCTCTGGCCTGGAACCCTGATTCCCCGCCATCCGTGATCACCATGGTAGGTGCATAAAAGAACATCGAAAGTTGATAGAGCAGATAACAAATTGGATCGTGAACATCACGGGGACGTGCGACATGGTGGGGAAGTAAGTGTGCACCCGCCTACACGAACTGAGGGTCAGCCCCTGCAACTTCTGGGTCTCCAAATTGGGCACATGGCCTGAGCTTGCCCTTTACCCCTTGGAGGTGCTGGCCTGCCCTGCAGCTAGTGTATTGTCTGAACGTGTGTTTAGTATGACTGGAGGGGGTTATCACAGGTTATGTTTCCCAATGTTTTGGGTTGTACCCTAATTTTAAAAATAAAATTTAAAGAGGACCTTTCACCAGAATAAAGTATCTAAACTGACTATATAGACGTGTAGAGCGGCGCCCAGGGATCCCCCTGCACTTACTGTTATCCCCGGGCGCCGCTCCGTTCTCCGGTTATAGCTCCGTATGTTCATAGTTAGGCTCCACCCAGGGGAACCTGCCGGCGTCTCTTTCTCCTATGCTGTAGCACTGGCCAATCGCAGCGCTCAGCTCATAGCCAGGCTATGAGCTGAGCTCTGCGATTGGCCAGCGCTACAGCATAGGAGAAGGAGACCGCGGCAGGTTCCCCTGGGTGGAGCCTAACTATGAACATACCGGAAGCTATAACCGGAGAACGGAGCGGCGCCCGGGGATAACAGTAAGTGCAGGGGGATCCCTGGGCGCCGCTCTACACGTCTATATAGTCAGTTTAGATACTTTATTTTGGTGAAAGGTCTTCTTTAAAACCAAAAATCAGTATAAGCTACCTCCTCCTCCACCGCCGCTTCCAGCTACACTGCCACATCCACCGCCTCCTCAACCTCCTACTCCATATGGACTTTGTCCTCCTAGATCAAGATTATAATTTTTTATTTTTACCTATTTTATGTTATTTAAAGTCATTTCCCTATCCACATTTGCCATGCTCTTAACCACATTTTGATGCCATTTGCAGCCCTCTAGCCCTTTCCATGACATTTTTACAGCCATTTTAGTGCTTAAAAGTTCGGGTCCCCATTGAATTCAATGGGGTTCTGGTTCAGGGTCAAGTTCGGGTCCCGAACTTGAACTTTTTTCTCAAGTTCGGCCGAACCCGTCGATCCCGAACATCCAGGTGTCCGCTCAACTCTAGTCTTAAACAGTAAACTAGAGAATCTAGACTTGACTTATCACCGAGACTTATCCAGACAATCAGTTTGATGTATGGTTCTCATCTTGTGTTAGCAATGCTTGCGTTTCAAGACTAAAGAACAGACTATTTTTGTTGACACTTAGCCTTAGAAAAAAAATATTATAACAAAGAGCCATTTTACAAAGTTCAGTAGAGTGGTCAATGATCAGGAATGGGGAAGTTCCTTCCCAATCATTTCCAGCATTTAAAAGATCAATCATCTCTACTACAATTGTTTATCCTGTTACAGCTCTATACTTTGTTGACAAAACAGGGTGATGTCTGTCTGACAAAGCAATTTTTGATATCATGTGAAAATGTAATCACGTCGGTTCGCAGCAAACTTTGCTCGTTCGCGTTTCACCGAACATGTGAACATATGGCGATATTCACGCCCACCATATTCTTTTACATTGTGAAGAACTTTGACCCATGACACATCCATCAGGTAGTACAGGACAGCCAATTGAAAAGTTTCAGCACATGGACATACCCCCTACCTTATAAATAAACCTGATCTGGCCGCCATTTTACATTCAGTCTTTTGTCAGTGTAGGGAGGAGCTGCTGTGTGGAGCAGGGTCAGACTGTTAGGGACAAAAACACTATCAAATAGGTCCACAAAAGTCCTTTTAAGGACTGGTATAGGTGTACTATTGATAGGTATGCAGTACAGAGGGGTGTAATATACTTATACTTTCTAACATAGAAAGCATATTATAGTGGATTTGTATTGTGCAGCAGTGGTGAGCGGTTCTGCAGCGATACTGCAGCTACACAGAGTGCCAAACGCAATTAGAAAAAATAATTATAACTGGTGTGATATACCAGTCGCCCCCCAAAAAAACTGATTGAAGCAGTGTGTTATATACCAATAATATACTTTCTATATAGTGCATTTGGGTACAGCAGCATTTGTTTTCTGTTTTGCTGCGTCCTCTGCTACACACAGTGACAAACTGTATCGGAAAAAATAATTACAACTGGTGTGATATACCAGTCGCCTCCCAAAACAACTGATTGAAGCAGTGGTGTTATATACCAATATACTTTCTTTATAGTATATTGGTACTGCAGCACACAGTGACAAATGGTATTGGAAACAATAATTATAACTGGTGTGCGCATGCACGTATGCGAAAATTATATTGCTGATATTTTGCATTTAAAAAAATAATTAATGGAGATCGCAAATTCAAAAAATACATCTGGTATGTCACTGTCCATGTTGTGGGACTATTTGTGCACTTCTAGTAATTATTTCTTGGCTGAAAATATGAGCTGAAGGTTTTTCAGGCTCGCCTGCCATTAAAGTAAATGGGACCCGCCACGAACTTGCGGTTCGCGAACATTTGATCGCGTTCACGAACCGTCCCGGCAGAATTTCGTCCATCACTAGTAATCACCCAACTAATGTGCTTTTGCAATTTTGTCAGGTAATCAGTAGCAACTTTACATAAGCCAATTAGTAGAAATGGATATTTCTATAGACACTCCTTCCAATAATTGGCACAATCCTCAGCTTGTGTAAAATAGCCCTTATTCTGCAGAGTTGTACAGGGATTTTCATCACTTGAATTAGTCCCTATCCCCAGTGGGTTTCACAATCAAAATTTCATATCTCACACAGCTAGTTAACCTATTATGTTTAGAGTTAAACGGACACCTGGATGTTCGGGTTCGACAGTTTCGGCCAAACTTTGGAAAAAAGTTCGAGTTTGGGACCCGAACTTGACCCCGAACCCGAACCCCATTGAAGTCAATGGGGACCCAAACTTTTGAGCACTAAAATGGCTGTAAAAATGTCATGGAAAGGGCTGAAGGGCTGCAAATGACATCAAAATGTGGTTAAGAGCATGGCAAGTGCTCTGCAAACAAATGTGGATAGGGAAATTACTTTAAATAACATAAAATAGGTAAAAATAAAAAATGATGATCTTGATCTAGGAGGACAAGGTCCATATGGAGTAGGAGGTTGAGGAGGCGGTGGATGTGGCTGTGTAGCTGGAAGCCGCGGTGGAGGAGGACGTAGCCTACACTGGTTTTATATTTTATTTTTTAAATTGGGGTACACTCCATGGGAAATATAACCTGTGATAACCCCCTACAGTCGTGCTAAACACACGTTCAGACAATACCCTGGCTGCAGGGCAGGCCAGCACCTCCAAGGGGTAAAGGGCAAGCTCAGGCCATGTGCCCAATTTGGAGACCCAGAAGTTCCAGGGGCTGACCCCTGTCAGTCAGTTCATGTAGGCGTGTGCAAACTTACTGCCCCACCATGTTGCACGTCCCCGTGATGTTCACAATCCAATTCGATATCTGCTCTATCAACTTTCGATGTTCTTTTCTGCACCTACCATGGTGATCACGGGTGGCGGGGTCTGAAAGGTTTTAGAAGGTCTGAAAGATTATCTGCACATTAGTAATCTGACAGCCTTTTTTGGTATTGGTTTCACTTTGTCTGTGTGTTGCTTGTATGTCCACACCTCCTGTTCAGGTGTGGATCATGTGACCTTTACCTCCCCCTATTTAGTCTGACTTTACCCATCACTTCTTGCTCTGGATAGCTTCATTTGGTTTTTGGAGGAGATGAAGTGTGGTTCTAGTTGAAGTCCTGTAAATTCATCATCCATCAGCCTCTGAAGTTAAGTGTTCCGCTTGTTGTATTTTGTATTCCCCCCACCTTTGTTGTTTGCTAGGCCTCAGCGAGACACTGGTTCCTTCACTCTGGAAGGAGCGGGTTGTCTCTGCCCTGTTATTACCATTAGGGCATCCGAGGGCCACCAGGGTTTTCTAGGTTCCTGTGTATGGGCATCTCTAGGGCCAGGAGCAGGGTTTTATAGGTGGTGACCCTTTTCCTTCCCTAGCGGTGAGGCCTAGTGTCTTTTCCCTTCCTTCTTGTTGTCTTTTGGTGTTCTCCCCTACTACATCCGTGACAGTATAGCAGTGGTACTATACACCAAAAAATTTGTGAATTTCACCCGGAAATGTAAATTACATTTTTTTTTTTTTTTACCTGTCTACTAGGTATAGCAGTGGTACTATACACCCAGAAATTTGTGAATTTCACCCGGAAATGTAAATGACAAAATAGTAAAATGACATAAAATAAAATACGTACAAATAAAAATAAATAAATTGATTTATGAGGTGGAGTTCCATATGGAGTAGGAGTTTGAGGAGGCGGTGGACATAGCAGTGTAGGTGGAAGCGGCGGTAGAGGAGGACGAGGTAGCCAACAAAGGTTTTTGGTTTTAATTTTATTTTTTAAAATTAGGGTACACTCTAAAAGAGTGTGAAATATTCAAAATACAAGAATGAGCAATTGCACTGCAGTATAACAATGGCTGCTTAGTGCCGGTATACATGTCTATTCTACACAAGGTACGGACAAGTCCTGAGGGATCCATGCCTGGTTCATTGGCTGTGGACAAGCAGCTATGCTTGTCTGTGATGACACCCCCTGTCGTGCTAAACACAAGTTCAGATAATTCACTGGCTGCAGGGCAGGCCAACACCTCCAAGGCGTAAAAAGGGCAATCTCAGGCCATGTGCCCAATTTGGAGTCTACCAGCGTGTGCTTGTACTCGTGCATCTTAAGGACGGTAAGGAAATTAAGGACGGTACGTTGTCCCTGTAACGGGGATCCAGCAGCGTGGCCACCAGTAATCAGCACAAGTTAGAATGTGGGAAACTCGGCGGTCGTTGCGGAGGACACTGCAGCATGTAATCGCTCATGTGTGCCAGGATGCCCAGAGGCAACGAAAAGCTGTCCTCTGTGGATGGTGTATTATCTGTGTCCTCTGTATCCCCCCAGCCATGCACCTCCATCTCCTCATCCTCCACCTCGTCATCCTCCAGAACTGTGCCCTGGCTGGACAATTGTGTACCTTGGGTTTGTGGGTGCAGGAGCCACTTGGGAATGACTGGCTGGAAACCCTACGAAATGATCCCTCTTCCTCCTCCTCCTCCTCCTGTGCCACATCCTCTTCCATCAACGCCAGGAGGGTTTTTTCAAGGAGGCATAGAAGTGGGATAGTAACGCTGAGAACGGCGTTATCGGCACTGGCCATGTTGGTGGAGTACTCGAAACAGCGCAACAAGGAACACAGGTCTCACATGGAGGCCCAGTCATTGGTGGTGAAGTGGTGCTGTTCCACCGAGCGACTCACCCGTGCGTGCTGCAGCTGAAACTCCACTATTGCATGCTGCTGCTCGCACAGTCTGGCCAGCATGTGCGAGGTGGAGTTCCACCTTGTGGGCACGTCGCATATGAGGCGGTGAGCGGGAAGGCCGAAGTTACACTGCAGCACTGACAGGCGAGCAGCAGCAGGGTGAGAACGCAGAAAGCGCGCACAGACGGTCTGCACTTTATGCAGCAGCTCTGACATATCGGGGTAATTTTAAAAGGAATCTCTGCACCACCAAATTCAGCACATGTGCCAGGCAAGGGATGTGCGTCAAACCGGCTAGTCCCAGAGCTGCTACGAGATTTCGCCCATTATCGCACACCACCAGGCCGGGCTTGAGGCTGACTGGCACAAACCACTCATCGGTTGTTCAAAGGCCCGTCCACAGCTCCTGCACGGTGTGGGGTTTGTCCCCCAAAACAGATAAGTTTTAAAACTGCCTGCTGTCATTTACCCCTGGCTGTGCTGAAGTTGGTGGTGAAGGTGTTACGCTGAATGGATGAGGAGCCGGTAGAGGATGAGGAAGCAGAGTAGGAGGAGGAAGCAACAGGAGGCAAACTGAAGTGCCCTGCAATCCTTGGTGGTGGAAGGACATGCGCCAAACTGCTACCCGCCTCAGGCCCAGCCGCCACTTTACCCAGTGTGCTGTTATGGAGATATAACTGCCCTGACCGTGCTTACTGGTCCACGTATCCGTAGTGAGGTGCACCTTGCCACAGATGGCGTTGCGCAGTGCACACCTGATTTTGTCCCCCACTTGGTTGTGCAGTGAAGGGATGGCTCGCCTGGAAAAGTAGTGGCGGCTGGGCACGACGTACTTTGGGACAGCCACCGCCATAAGGCCTTTAAAACTATCCGTCTCCACCAGACAGAATGACAGCATTTCAAAGGCCAGTAATTTTGAAATTCTGGCATTCAGGGCTAGTGATCACGGGTGGGTAGGGGGTACTTCCTCTTCCTCTCCAGCGTTTGGGAGATGGAGAGCTGAACGCTTCCGTGGGACATTGTGGAGATGCTTGGTGACCCAGGTGGTGGTGTTGCTGGAAGATCCTCTGTTTGCGGGGTGGCAGGTGGCACTGTCACTCCAGATGTGGATGAAGAGGCCGAGACTACAGCAGAAGAGGAAGCAGGAGGAGCCAGAGACCTTTCTTGGTTTTTGAGGTGTCTACTCCACTGCAGCTCATGCTTAGCACTTAAATGCCTGGTCATGCAGGTTGTGCTCAGGTTGAGAACATTTATGCCTAGCTTCAGGCTCTGATTGCACAGCGTGCAAACCACTCGTGTCTTGTCGTCAGCACATTGTCTGAAGAACTGCCACACCAGAGAACTCCTTGGAGCTGGCTTTGGTGTGCTCAGTCCCTTGCTGCGGTGGGCAGTAGCAGGCGTACTGTCTAGAGGATGGCAGCTCTGCTTTTGCACCCCGCTCCCTCTTCTGCTGTGCTGGTGGCTCTGTGCGACCACCGCCTCTTCCTCCGAACTTCATAGGTCACTCGCATGACCTTGATTATTATGTGGGGTCGAGGACCTCATCGTCCTCCACATCATTTTCCACCCAGTCTGCACACTTTCGAAAGCCCCAGCAGTTGGCACCTGTCTCGTCATCATCCGAGACGTGCTGCGATGGTCCTCCCATGTACTCCTTTTGAAAGATAAGTGGTTGGCATCGGTGCACTCAATCTATTCGACTTCTGGGGGCAGGGCTAGGTGGATGGCCCTGGGAAACCCTGCTAACTGAGTCATCAAAAGCAGAAGAGACTGCTGCATGACTTGGGGCTCAGACTGCTTGGCTGATTTGCAAGGGGGTGAGGTGAAAGACTGATGGACATCGGCTGCAGGTGCCAACTGTGGTCTTTCAGCAGGAGACTGGGTGGGAGACAATGTGAAGGAACTGGATCCACTGTCAGCAACCCAATCTACTATCACCTGTACTTGTTCAGGCCTCAGCATTCATAGAGTCGCATTAGGCCCGACCAAATACTGCTGCAGGTTCTGTCGCCTACTCACACCTGAGGAAGGGTTTTCACTTGTGCGTGTAGCTGGCACAGATCGACCACGTCCTCTCCCTGCAACAGGGAGCTCCACCAGTAGCACCACGACCTGGGCCATGTCCCCTTATTTGACGAATTAAGGATCTTGCCCTAAATTGGTGTTTATTTAATAGTAGATTAGATCGACAGTATGTACAGGGTGTATCTCACACGCCTTGAACCAGACTAGGCCTCAATTAAATTTGTTTGCCCAAAATGGCTGTATTTCAAATACCTAATAGAAGCCCTGTATATAGGATGTATCTCACACGGCCTGAACCAGACTAGGCCTCAATTGAAGATTTGTGCACCAAATGGCAGTATTTCAAATATCTGACTATAACCCAAATATATGACGGATGTATCTCACAATGACATATGCAACAAAGACTGCCAAATAAACTTTTTTTGCCCAAATGTGTGTTTGTTTAATAACTGAATATGGCAGCAGTATATAACCCTGGAATTTTAAACGTCAAGATGCTGCAAGGCCTGAAAAAAATTGTATTTTGCCCCAAAAAGGGTGATTTTTTTAATAGAAGAATATAAGCCATGTATATACAGGGTGTATCTCACACAGCCTGACCCACACTAGGCATCAATTAAATTTGTTTCCCTAAAATGGCTGTATTTCAAATACCTGAATCAAACCCTTGTATTTAAAGGGTGTATCTCACACGCCCTGAACCACACTAGGCCTCAATTAAATTTGTTTTGCCCAAAATGGCTGTATTTCAAATATCTGAATAGAAGCCCTGTATTTAAGGGTGTATCTCACACGTCCTGAACCACACTAGGCCTCAATTAAAGATTTGTGCACCAAATGGCGGTATTTCAAATATCAGAATATAACCCAAATATATAAAGGGTGTATCTCACAATAACGTATGCAGCAAAGGCTGCCAAATAATTTTTTTTTGCCCAAACTGTTTTTTTTTTAATAACTGATAATGGCAAGAGTATATAATCCTGGAATTTCAAACGTTAAGATGCTGCAAGGCCCGAAAAATTGTGTATTTTGCACAAAAAAAGGTGTTTTATTAATAAAAGAATCAAACCCCTGTATTTAAAGGGTGTATCTCACATGCCCTGAACCAGACTAGGCCTTCTTTTAATTTTGTTTGCCCAAAATGGCTGTATTTCAAATACCTGAATAGAACTCCTGTATATACAGGGTGTATCTCACATGTCCTGATCCACACAAGGCCGCAATTAAATTTGTATTTCAAATACCTGAATAGAAGCCCTGTATTTAAAGGGTGTATTTCACACGCCCTGATCAACACTAGGACGCTATCAAAGAAATGTGCCCAAAATGGCTTTATTTAAAATAACTGAATAGAAAGACAGTATGTAAAAGCGGTATCTCACAATGACATCTGCAGCAAAGGCTGCCAACAATTTTTTTTTTGCCCAAACGGGTGTTTTTTTAATAACTGAATTTGACAGCAGTATATAACCCTGGAATTTCACAGTGCTGATGCTGCAAGGCCAGAAACATAGTGGAATCTGGCAAAAAAAGTGTGTTTTTAAAAACCCAGAAAAATGATGGCTGTATTTCTAGCTTAAATTTCACACTGACTAATCCATATGTTGCATATTGCCAAAAAAGTGTTTTTTTGGTAACAGAATATGAAAGCTATATATACAGTATTAAACTTGTATTTAACACTTGCAGATCTGGAAAATAGTGGTTTTTGGCAAAAAAGTGTGTTTTTAAAAACCCAGAAAATGATGGCTGTATTTCTAGCTTAAATTGCACACTGATTAATCCAATGTATATTGCCAAAAATAAATTGTACCCTGCACCCACACAACACAATGTATGTAGATCACTGAGTTAGATTTACGTTTTGAGCAAAGATTCTCTCCTAATCTCTCCCTGAAATCACCAGCAGCATCCTCTTCCTACACTAAGCACAGCTGAGTGACGTGCAGCGCTACGTGACTCCAGCTTATATAGAGGCTGGGTCACGTGCTACACTGGCCAATCGCAGCCATGCCATTAGTAGGCATGGCTGTGATGGCTTCTAAGGGCACAGAGTTAATCACTTGTTGATTGGCTGCTCTGCAGCCTTTCAAAAAGTGCAGAGAAATTGCCGAACACCGAACCCGAACTTTTACTGAAATGTTCGGGTCCGGGTTCCAAAAATCCTAAAGTTCGGTATGAACCCAAACTTTACAGTTTGGGTTCACTCAACCCTAATTATGTTCTTTTCAAATAGAAAGAAGGAACCAACACAAACATGGGAAGAACAAAGAAACCTCATACAGATGTTGTCCTTGGTTAGCTTTACATAGTAACATCATTATAAGACTGAAAAAAGACATCTGCCATCCAGTTCAGCCTGTTATCCTGCAAGTTTATCCAGAGGTGGATAAAAGCCAATTTTCCTCAATTTAGGGGAAAAAATTCCTTCCTGACTCCATTGAGGCAATTAGAATAACTCCCTGGATCATCGACCCCTCTCTAGTAGCTATAGCCTGTAATATTATTACACTCCAGAAATACATCCAGGCCCCTCTTGAATTCCTTTAGTGAATTCACCATCACCACCTCCTCAGGCAGAGAGTCCCATAGTCTCACTGCTCTTACCGTAAAGAATACTCCTCTATGTGTACAAACCTTCTTTCCTCCAGACGCAGAGGATGTCCCCTTGTCACAGTCCTGGGGACAAATAGATGATGGGAGAGATCTCTGTACTGACCCCTGATATATTTATACATAGTAATCAGATCTCCCCTCTTTTTTCTAAAGTGAATAACCCTAATGTTGATAATCTTTCAGGGTACTGTAGTCCACTCATTCCAGTTATTACTTTACTTTAGTTGCCCTCCTCTGGACCCTCTCCAGCTCTGCTATGTCTGCCTTGTTCACAGGAGCCCAGAACTGTACACAGTACTCCATGTGTGGTCTGACTAGTGATTTGTAAAGTGGTAGGACTATGTTCTCATCAGGGCATCCATGCCCCTTTTGATGCAACCCATAATCTTATTGGCCTTGGCAGCAGCTGCCTGACACTGGTTTCTGCAGTTAAAGGGGTTGTCTCACTTCAGTAAGTGACATTTATCATGTAGAGAAAGTTATTACAAGCCACTTACTAATATATTAATATCCATATTGCTTCCTTTGCTGGCTGGATACATTTTTCTATCACATTATACACTGCTCGTTTCCATGGTTACAGACCACCCTGCAATCCATCAGCGGTGGTCGTGCTTGCACACTATAGGAAAAAGCGCCAGCCTATGTGTGCTCCAATGGACCCGGCCACCAGAGGCTAATGCTTTTTCCTATAGTGTGCAAGCACGATCACCACTGATGGATTTGAGGGTGGCCTGTAACCATGGAAATGAGCAGTGTATAATGTGATGGAAAAAAAAAAATCCAGCTAGTAAAGGAGGCAATATGGCCAATCACAATACATTAGTAAGTGCCTTGTATTAACTTTCTCTACATGATAAATGCCACTTGCTGAAGTGAGACAACCTCTTTAAGTTTACTGTCCACTAAAAGTCCTTTTCCATCTCAGTGTTACCCAGTGTTACTATTTGGTATGTACTGGTGAAATGTATTTTTCCTTCCCATATGCATAACCTTAGATTTGAACCCCTGTGGAACAGTGCCAACTACTAAACCAGTGTGCTGCCCATAACAGTGACTCATTTCTAGAGATGAGTGAAATTTTGAAATTGAAATTGGGATTCAATTTGGTTCCGAATAATTAAACCAGAATGGAAAGTGTCCCCATTGCCGGAAAAGTCATGTAATGTTTGACACTCTGTGGTCTCCAAGAACTGTATTCAACTCCTTTCAAGCTCTTTAATGCCAAGACAGCATTAGTAGTGTTTAAACTTTAATATATTTGTTTGGGATTTAGTGTGAACACAGAAGACCAGTCTTTATGACAGTGTTTACCGTGGCTGCACAGCAGGTCTGCTTCAAAATCTTTGTATTTAAAATATCTCTTTGGGCATGCATCCTAGCAACTTCATATTAACTCCATCCATTCCATCCTAATGTCCCGCACACTTTGTGCCAAACATGGCAGAGATAATGGCAGGATGGCTGGAATTATTTAATTGCTCCCTGTTACTGATCTGGAATCGATTTGTCTTTAATACCGTTCTATGGAGGAAGCACATGGCTCAAATATGGATTTGGCCATGTATTTCATTGCTGTATATCGCAAGATAGGTGTTTTATGTGTGACCTCGGCTGGAGAGGACTTTAGCCTTTTCCTGACACCTCTAACATTTCTGGTCTGTTAAAGATTTGTGTATGACCCGCACGCTGTCTTAAAGTTACGGGTCTCTGTGAAGTGGTTCCATCTTACTAATTTTATGGCTACAATCTTCTGACCTGGCTTTGGGTAGGGGATATGGACAAGGTGATGACCCACTACCGGAATGTAAAGGGAGGGGTGCCTACTCCTAAAAATTATTTTGATCTATGGATACCTCTATCACCACAAACCTAAATCCCAATAAAATGTAGAAAAGTTCAAGGGGTATAAATACTTTTTAAGGCACTGTATATGTCTATGGGTAAGCAGATTGCAGCCATTGGCGTCCCTATTTATAATTGTCTGAGGCATGGAAATATAATTGCGTGGGTCTCTATTGTTTTCAGGGGTACTGTCTATGTGGCACTATTTTTTATATATATATTTTTTTGGGGGGGTAATTAAAGTTACACAATTATATCTGAAGTACAATATTTGAGGGCACCATGCCACGCAGCAGGTATAGTAAGAGGGATGGACCAGCATAAAATTGGGGGGTTTATGCATAATAGGACATTGTTTAGGTTGGAGAAAGGAAGAAAGAATGCTGGAAAAGTGACTACCCAAAGATGTATCTGTTGCAAACTACCTGTACCCTTAGATATGCCTCTGTATTTTACTAATTTGTGGAGATGACAAGTGGAAATTTATTTTAGTATGGTGGTAATTTGCATGGGCCTCCATAACATGCACCGTTGTTGTTCTGACAGGTATATTGGTTAACATTAAGTCCAAAAAGGGCCCTCTCACTTATTGGATCCTGCATCAGGAAGGAAAGGTAATTTTCTTTAGTTATTCTGAAGAAACCATTTTCCTTTATCAGATCCCAGGTTTCAGTTTCCCATTTTGAAGTCCCTCATTACAACCTATTTCCCTTAGTAGTAGATTCTCTGTGGTTCCTATGATATTATTTGCTTATAACGAACCCCTAAAAGTAATTTATTATTGTTTTTGCTTCCTTGTATTTCTACTCACAACCACTCTCTATTATGGTACAGCCCATCTGCACTATAGAGCGGGTAGCCCACAGACAAATCGGCCCAGTTCTTCAGAAACCCGAACTCCTATTTTCTACACCAGTTATTGAGCCAATTGTTCACCCGCTTCCTCTCTGGTCTGGCATGTAGTACAGGTAGTATTTCAGAAGATGCTTCAGACTGTTTTTGTGGTTCATGTACTGAGCCAAGAACTATGAGATCACTTTTAAAGAAGACCTGTCACACTTGTTCACATGTCTGTTTTAGAGCTACATTCATTGTCCATGCAATAACACTCTGGAGAATTGTTTCTTATGATTCTGTGTTGTGCCACTCTTCCCTTAGGCCTCATGCACACTGTCAGTTTTTCATGGCCATTTTGCATCAGTGTGTGTATCCATTTTCTGGCCGTGTGTCTGTTTTTAATGTCCGTTTTGCATCCGTTTTTCATGTCCATTGAAAACGGATATGAAAAATGGATGAATTTGATTGGCAGTTTTTTCTAGACCCACCCTTCTGAGAAAACCCACAGGATGGTAGGCCCCCAGCTAAAATAATGTGTAGGAATTTTTATTTTATTTTTTATGCCCCCAGCTTTAATAATGCTCCCATGTAGGCCCCCAGCTAAATAAATGTCCCCCACAGTGTATATGTTTTTTTATAGTGTCCCCAGCTTTTATAATGCCCCCATGTAGGCCCCCAGCTAAATAAATGTCCCCCACAGTGTATATAATTTTTGTTGGAGCCCCCAGCTTTAATAATGCCCCCATGTAGGCCCCCAGCTAAATAAATGTCCCCCACGGTTTATATAATCTTTTTAACCGCCCCTAGCTATAATAATGCCCCCAATGTAGAGTCCCATCTTCGAAAATGTCCCCATAGAGTGTTTTTTTTTTTTTTTAGGGCCCCCAGCTTTATAATGTCCCCCATGGTTTATATAATGCCCCATGGAGTCCCAGAGCCAAAAAAATAAAAAATAAAACCCTCACCTTATCTACTTGCTTGCGCTGGCAGCAGTCTCTTCTCTCTTCACAGAACGGGACCTGCCAAAGGTGCGCAATGATGCACTTGCGCTCTCCCATGTGGTTACGTTACCACACGCAGATCGCAGGTATTTCGGCAGGTCCTCTCAATGAAGAGAGAAGAGACTTTCGCTCACACGAGCAAGTGGATGAAGTGAGGTTTTTTTTTAACCCCTAATGGCCTGTGTACCCGTTTTAATGGCCGTTAGACGGGCACACTCCTGTCAATCGGCCGCTAAAAACTGTCCCATTGATTTCAATGGGGTCCGTCCGGCCGTGGAAAACGGGCAAAAATAGGACATGTTTTATTTTTGGACGAACGCTATTGACTGGCCGTTAAAAGAACGGCCATGTGAATAGCCCTATAGACTTTCACTGGGTGCTAAAAAGGCCGTGTGACGGCCATTACATGGCCATTTTTCACTGTCGTGTGCATGTAGCCTATTCCTGCTAGAAGTTATGATAAAGGTTCAGATGGGTGGTACCAGTTGGAGGTGTGTCTCTGCCTAGTCTGTTACTGCAGGAACGGATTGGACGATGCAGACTGTGCCCAGAGACACACATTCTAGCTCTAGTTTACGAAATAAGCAACAGTGGCACAACCAACAGTATGTTATGTGATTTCAGTTGTGGATTTAAATATTTCAAACCAAATATCTTTCAGAATTCTATGTTACTTTGGAGTACAAAGTTTTGGTGTGCTCTGTCAAGTAGGCCTAAAGAGAACTCATCTTTAAGAAAACACCATTCCTGAGAGGAAAAGCTGCCAGAAAATCAACTCTGCTATGGATCAATGTCACGGATGGTGTTCCAGAAATCTGGAACTTATAAATAAACATGTGACTGGCTTGATCACAAACTAAGGAGCATATGGGTGAGCCCTATAAAACCCCTAGAGCTCTCCCTGACTGCTATGCCCATGCAAAGGTCTTTATGGTAGACGATTGCATGCCCACGTACCTTATACTGTGTGACACCTGAAAACCCTATAATAGTGAGGGGACACTACCACCGGCTCCCTGCACTTAATACGGACGGAGTCAGGGTCACCTAGAATCAAGCCAGCAAGGAAACACAAATAAAGGAAAAGGACTTATCTGAGGAATCAGCAGTAGCAGTCTCCAGCAGTGAACAACTCATCCAGGAAGTAGTATAAACCGCAAAGTGAGGCAGTATGGGAGGGAATATAAAGGGAGACAATTAGTGTAAATAGGTGACAGCTGGGCGAAGGAAAGGAGATGACAAAGTGAAACCAAAACAAAGAACCTCATGCAAGAGGTAGAGAAGAACGTCTAACAGACTTTCTCACAGAACTGGCGGTTACAGTACCCCTCCCTCTACAGGTGGACTCCGGACACTCAGAGCCCACCTTCTCAGGATGAGACCTATGGAAAGCCCTGATGAGACGAGTGGCCTTAATGTCCGCCACTGGGACCCACATCCTCTCCTCAGGACCATAACCCTCCCAATGAATGAGGTACTGGAGAGAACCGCGGATAATGTGAGAATCCACAATACTAGAAACCTGAAATTCAAGATTACCATCAACAACAATCAGACGAGGAGGCAAAGAGGAGGGTACAGTGGATTGGTGTTGAGGGAAGTGTTATATTTAAATATATATATATATATGCCCTGACATAAATACATGTATATTGGCCCTTGGCTATAGGCCCGTCCAGGTGGGACCAGTGGGTATACATGGAGATGTATGTAGGCCCCCTTGACGGCATACATCTGTCTGTATGTATGTATGTATGTGTGTGTATGTATGTATGTATGTATGTATGTATGTATGTATGTATGTATATATATATATATATATATATATATTATATTGTAGATTGATGGGCTTATTGTTTTACTTATGTGTGTGTGTATATGTATATTTATGGATGTGCCCCAAACATCCATGAATATATATATATCTCCCCCCCAGTAGATTGATGGGGGTATATATATATATATATATATATATATATATATATATATATTATGGATGTGCCCCAAGCATCCATACACATATAGTATAAGGACAAGATGTGCCCCCCCCCCCTCCTCCTGCATCCCTGCAGGGGATGAGAAGGTCACCAGATGGCTGGACAATTATGTCCAGCCTATGGTGACCTCAAAAGGCATAGGATCAATAGAGATCCGATGCCTTTTGGTATTTAACTATCCCCAGGTGCTGGGGATAGTTAACATAACAGAGAGAGGGAAACAAACGTCCCTCCCTCTGTTATCTGCATACCTCCGGCGCGATAATTACACTACAGGCGGAGGATCAAAGGAACCCTCCACCTGGAAGCGCACTCTGGGATGCGCGGGCCGGCGCGGTGACGCCAGACTATTTAAGTTTGGCGGCGCTCACTCCCGAGGCAGCCCGTCCTGTGGCGCGCATGCGCGCCACAGGACGGGCTGTCTCGGGAGCGAGCGCCGCCAAACTTAAATAGTCCAGCGGTGCTACGCTGAGGCACTTTTTGGAAACGAGCCCCAGCTGGAGAGGATCATCCCTGGACAAATGAGCGCCCCTGGACAACGAGCATAAGACCCTAAGTATCATTAACCCCTGTTATTCCCTATACCACCAACGATATTATTAACCCTTACTCCCCCCATACAATCAACCCTGTTATTCCCAATACCACCAACGAACCCTTACTCCCCCCATACAATCAACCCTGTTAACCCTTACTACCACCAACGAACCCCCCCTGGACCCTTGATACACCCCTAATCCCCTTGGTCCAACTCATCATACCCCTAATCCCTCTATAACCCTTACCTTCCCCTGTATCTCATATACACTCACCCCCTGAACCCTTGGATACCCTTACCTTCTCCTGCCCGAGTCCCCCTATACTCCCTATATCCCCTGTGTTCTCCCAGGATTGTAGATCCCTCATATTCCCTGTTACACTGGTGTTGCCCCTGTGCCTCTATCCCCTTCACGGCTGCCCTGCTTACCCCAGCAGCAACAGTGTCCATAATAACCACTTGTTATTCCCCCGTAGTGATAGTATATTGTCAGGATTGGGTGGGCTGCTGGTAAGCGTATGTATGTGTATTATTGCAATTGTAGTTAGATTTTGGAGGACTTGGGGCTGCGTTAGCGTAGTCAGAACCGTATTAGTGTGTTGGTTATGTGTGTGTACTTATCTTGCTGTGTACTGCTGTATCTATATATGTCTATTCCCTTGATATAGATATATATAGTTATAAACATATATATTCCTTTGTAGTAGTAAGGCGCCACAGCAATAGTTGTAGTGTATTGTTGTACTGTATTATTAGTGTATTAAGTGTTTTATTTTCTGTAAGGATTAATAAATACTGTGTTATTTATACCTATTGTGTAACGTGTGGTTACTAGCGATAGTTAGTAAGGTGCATGCAGCTAGTTTAGTGATTAGCGTAAGGCAATCAGTAGTGATTTGTTGATAATTTAGGCATAAATGGCGGAGTCATCACTAGACGATCTCCACCTATTTATGATATTAATTATTGAGATTTGCATAAATATCAATAAGTAATAGCCCTTAAACATTGGCGAGCCAGGCCACTGCTGAGAGTTTGTATCCATGTTTAGTTTTGGGGAGAAAAATCGCTTCCGCTGTGAACTAATCAGGTGGAAGGGACGCAGTCAGTGGATTCTGAGCGTCCATAGCCCTGAAGGTTCGGACAGATAGAGCGGCTTTCTCAATCAGACACTGGACACACAGAACAATCTCTACAGCAGAGAATCTAAACTCTTTTCTGATTTTTCTGTATTAATATTTCTGATTCTATTACACGCTCACTGGAGAGAAGTCATCACCTACACCACTGAAGAGAGAACCATCGTCATTGAAGTCGAACAGAAGTCGTCTGGCTGGTCGGGAGAAGGCGTTCCGAATATTGAAGGACCTCCTCCACGCAGCAACACAGTACAACCAACAACGACACCAATGAAGATGACCTCTAACCAAAAAGTGAGTTTGAACTTCTCCACACTGCAACACCTCAGCAAACATAGCACATACAACCCCATCATCCCCATCACTTACAAATCCACTGAGCTGCTATGGTCCACTCTATTGGACCAGGCATCGCTCACTGATAAACTCTGTATTAATCCATAGGTGTGTCAAAAAACAAAAAATGGGTCCAAATGTTAGCCAATTGGCTTCACCCTTTGAGGATCTCACTTGGAAGCCAGAACATCTTGAAACACTTAACAGCACAACAAAGGCAGAGGAAGTTTCCAACACGGCAAACTTTCACTGCAATTGTTGTCAAAAACATCAAACAGTTACACACATTACAAACACAACTACAAGAGAAGTCCCAGTGTATGGTCGAGAGGGGCAGAGAGATTTGCGTGTTAGAGTCTAGACTCTCGGATAAGGAGAGTTTCTACTCTGACATGGACAAGGAACTGCCTCTGACTGTACACTGAGATAACCCAGTTCAGGAACAATACGGTATCTATGGATAGCATGATTGTTCAACTTTCGAGAGGACCTGGCTGCGAAAACGCAAACAATTGCGGATTTACAGCAGGTCATCTCGAATCTGTCACGGCCTGGTGCTAACAGTATGGTGCCCACGAAACAGGTTTGTGTTTCGGGAACGGCACAGGGGGAGACAGCGGCGACGGTGCCAAGATCTCCCACGGATCAAACACCCGACACAGTAGACACTAGGGGACAGGTGGAACGGACGCTACCTTTCACCCAAACACCCAGGGAGAATAGGGGTAGCAACCGATCCCAGGAACAGGACAACGATTGGAGAGAGGAAGGTGGTTGGCCATTTTACCACTTCCCAATCCGCCAACGCGTCCGGAAGACAGGAAGATTTTTACCCTAACCATTTCAGTATGGAAAGGATAAAACTTCCTGTTACGGATCTGCAAGGAGATCCCAAAATATGATCCCAGTGTAGATCCGTTTACCTTCATGTGATATCTTCGAGGGTCACTGTAACAAGTATTCAGTGGGCTCACGAATATCGCAAATGGGAAAGTTATTCAAGTTATGGTTACCTACACACCTATACCAAAGGGTATTGAGTAACTGGGGAGGATTGCAACCCATGAATGGACAGTGTTATGACAAGGAGGAACGTCCTCTCCATACTCATGAGACTGGCAACGGGCCATTGGGACGTCACTCCCAGAATCCTGTCCAAGTTCCAACCCCCTATACATGACGAAACCTCTGTCTATGTGTAGTCGGTTTGAAGCAATGTACAGAAGTGTTACAAAAGATCACGGTATCGGAATTCCACAGGGTATGATACGTATGTTTGTGGAAAAATTCCCATACCTTGACACTGCAATCCGGGTGAGTGCAGCTAGGGAGCCATCCCTTACGGATGCTGCTATGATTATTGAGCAGTGCAGACAGGATACACTGCTCAATAAGAAATCCGTCAAAGTGACGGAGCGTGCGTCTGTTACCCGATACTCTCAAGATGAACGGGTACAGCACACAAAGGTTCATTCAACTGTTCGCCCCACAGCCCTGCCATTGGAAAGAACAGGAAGCATTCGATGCTTCCTGCGTTTACAATACGGGCACATAAAGAGGAATTGTCCACAATGGCCACGTAATAACCGGACAAATCCTGAGAGAACGGGCAAGAATAACGGTTTCAAGATGAAACCTAATTATGCCAAATCAGTGGGGGAATATGTTGAGAGAAATCTGGGACATTCACAGGTCCAGACACCAAAACGTGTGGCTGTTGTGAATGTTCCAGTGCGTTCGGTAAGGGGTGTGGAATCCCCGGAATCCACACCAAGGGTCCATAGCAAGAACCCACAAGTGACAGTATGTACCTCCACAGGTACCTACTGGGAGTCTGGTAGAAATTGATTGAAGATCAGGGATCCCTAAAGATCTGGCGCCAGTATGTCCCATCATACTGGATTCTTCAGGGAGACCCCACATAAAAGCCAAAATCAAAAATCAAGACGCTGAAATCATGCTTGACACTGGTGCGGAAATATCCATTACCAATGTCAAACATGATTTACATCCCAACAGCCCTCAGTGTGTGGTGATCGGATTTGATCACCAACAAGGGGGGGTGAAGGCCCACAGAATAGAAGAAGTAATCGTCCAGATTACCAGTTACATGACCCTTAGGATCCCCATGTGGTATTACCCCGGTTCTGACAACATTATTGGAACCGACGTAATGACACAAAATGGGTGGATCCTAGATCTGGCAAATAGTATTGTATGGAAGGGTCCCAGACAATCCAAGGTGTTTGTCATCCAACGCCAGTTTCTGGGACCACCATTGCCAACAGTAGATAACAGTAGATAACTCTACTGAAGTACTCAAACACAAATGACCTGAGATCTCGAATAATCCAGACCTTGAGCCTATTGTGTATGAGTACCCCGATCTGTGGGCCCAGGGAAAAAACGATTGTGGCAGACTGTTTGGAATTCAGGTGGACATACAAGGCCCCGACCCTCCACCTCAACGACAATACCTCTTTCCAGGGACAAACAGTACATGTTCGGTGTACTCCTCCAGGGGTTTCACAGTAGTCCCACGTATTTTCACCAGGCATTGGCGGCCGTTCTGAGTGTATTTTCACGGCCGGGATGCCTTCTGCAATACGTGGACGATTTGCTCTTACACACAAACCATAGAAGAACACTTGGTTCTGTTAAAAGAGCTATTGGGACTCCTGGCCAAGTCAGGACTCAAGCTGAGTCCCCACAAGGCAAATTTGGCCAGAACAGAGGTGACTTTCTTTTGGAGCCAAAGGAATCGTGGCAGCCAGAGTGGAAGCCATGGTAAAGTTACCTAGGCTGGACACTCTACAGGATTTGAGAAAATTCCTGGGAGTTGGTAATTTCATGAGGGAGTTCATAGAGGATTTTGCTGCCAAAGCGAAACCCCTCTATGAACTCCTCAGAGGAGAAGACCCCTCAATCAAAGGTTGGTCTGATGCACAGGAAGAGGCCTTTTCTACTTTGAAAAGGGATCTCTCCTCTGCCCCTGTATTGGCCACTCCCCATCCTGAAGGGGAAATAGCCATACAGGCGCATGCAGGGACGGAGTCTATCTCAGCGGTCCTCCTACAGCAAATAGGGTATGACACTAGACCGCTGGGATACTTCTCCAGGTTACTTTCGCCTGTCGAACGACGGTTCGATGAGTGTGCCAAACAACTGGCAGCCATACACTATGCCGTCAAAACCACCAAGCATATTGTAGGCTTCAGGCCCCTCACTTTGCAGACTCCACACTCTCCATTGGCCCTCCTGCTCCGTGATACACTCCCTGGAGTCTCCCAACAGAGATTCGGGAGATAGATTATGGATCTCAGTGGCCGGAGTCTGCAGGTGAACCACAACTGGCACCGAACATGTCTGTGGCCAACCAGCGCATATCAACGCGCCACAAATTTTCAGGACCGATAAACATCCAGAAGACAGAGTCATCTTTGTTGATGGCTCTCGATTTTACATGGATGGGACCTATGTCACAGGTTTTGCTGTGCTGGATGAGACCACAGGTACCCAGAGTCTTGTCAAGTTACCAGGTCACATGTCTGCACAGCGGGCGGAACTGGAGGCGGTCAAGGAAGCCTTGCTTCTTCAACCCCCGGGGAAACTAACTATATATAGCGACAGTTCATATGTAGTTCTTTCTCTCACCCTGCACCTGGACACATGGAAAAGACGAGGATTTGTGGACAGCCAAAACAAACCTCTGGCTCATTTGTCGGTCCTGAAAGAACTTTGGCAATGGGGCATGACACACACGGCGGAAGCAGCCATCATAAAAATCCCTGCGCATCAGAAAGGGGCCGAGCCTTTGACGCTAGGTAACAACCAGGCGGATGAATTGGCCAAACTAGCGCCAGTGTCTGGGATCCTTCGGGAAACAGGCACTGAGCCGCTACCAGCCTACCAGATTGCAGTTCGTACCAACCTGAGTAAAGGCCCGGTGTCATTTGAGGAGGAACAAGCCAAAGATCCTCTTCTAATGACACACCTCACATCTCCACAGCATCCCTGGTCAATACAGCAAGGGATCCTGTGTTACGATACCGGTACACAGCAACTTCCTCTTCCCGTGGTTCCACAGCATCTGCAAGCAGAGCTAACCAGATTGAACCACCAACTGTTTGGACAGCTTGGCCGGGATAAACTCTTGAGAGACAAATTATACTGGCCGGGAATGTCCAACACAGTAGAGGAAGTTACACAACAGTGCCTGGTATGTGCTCAGGTTAACCCAAGAGCGTCAGCCCTGAAGCAGCGAGTGTTGCAGCGAGTTCCTCCTGCAGATGGTCCGTGGTCCGCACTACAAATAGATTTTATAGGACCTTTACCAACAGGAAGTCGTAACTATCGTTACGCACTGGTGGTAGTGGATGTCTTCTCTAAGTGGGTAGAAGCCATCCCCACGGTTAATGATTCGGCTACAACCACTGCCCATGTTGTCTGGGAACAGGTTCTGTCACGATGGGGTATCCCCAGATTGATAGAGTCAGACAGAGGGACCCATTTCACGGGTAAGGTAATGAAAGCGCTTTGTGGTCTTTTAGACATAAAGCAAAGATTTCATGTGCCTTACCACCTCAGTCTGCGGGCATCGTGGAGCGGATGAACCGGACCATAAAGACACGACTTTCTAAAGCACTACTGGAAAAAGGTTTCTCTTGGGTAACCTCTCTGCCAACCGTGCTAATGGGAATCCGAGCTACCGAGGCTACCAGTACCGGTATCAACCCGTTCGAACTAATGACCGGACGCAAAATGCACCTATGCCTGCCCAATGAACCCCTAGTGTCAGAACCAGTGAAGAACGCCATCGCCAGAGACCTGTTTCTCCAACAGGTACAACAAAACCTGAAGGAGTTATTGCCTCATGCAGCGATACGGCTACACAGACCGTATCTACAGGGGGAAACACCAATGCCCTCTGTAGGAGAGCTGGTGATGGTGAAAATCTTCCGTCGGGCCGGCCCCTGGGATGCAAACTTGGAAGGACCCCATCAGGTCCTTGAAGTAATGGGTGACACCATGCTAAAGGTGCAAAGGCCGATGACGACCAAGAAAAAGTCACGTAGGCGGCAGGGAGTTATATAGATCCATTTCGACCAGGCCAAGGCCACCCGAGCCTCCCCAACTCAATAACGTGAACCCTCGCAGAGTTGGGTGACCGGGATGGGGGGGGGGGGGGTTTGGTGGGTCGAGGGTGGATCCATGAAACTAATTACATTCACATTGAATTAACAGATCACGGGAGGGAGACTCACCAAGGTTACGACTAACCAGAAAAGATATAGAAATCCTCTGAACATGGCACATCTCCAGCTTGTGACACTGGTGGTAAGTATGATGATGGCAGGCTCAACCTCTTCGGGGGAGGGCCTGGGAGTTAATAATGATATGGCTAACATATCTATTGATAAACCCGGCCTTTTAATGGTGGAATGTTTGGAGGGCAAAATCCTGAAACCATACGAGAACTTTTCCTTTACACCAGGACAGTGGTATCTGTATGGTTTCCAGAGAGAGAGTTTTGCCCAAGGTGTAATTCAACATTATACCCCTGTGAAGAATGTGTCTGGCATACAACATGATTTACATGCCCTCTGCCTCAAGGAATTCAGACATTTTCGGGACTCTGACCCTACTCCTATGAGATCTTTAAGATGGGTGTCTAGGGACCCTCACTTGCATCCTTACAAGAAAGTGGAAGCCAACACTACCACGGTGTTGTGCACCAAGGAGGGGGTTCTGAGTCCTGAGGATGCCACTGGGGCAGAGTATAGTGGCTGGTATATCCTTAAAGCTACCTTCATAAGGAGGGATAGCCAAGATGGGCTGAGGGTAAGGACATATTTTGACAGACCCATTCCGGTAAAGGGCACCCTAAAAGCTTATTGTATGTTAAGAGATTCCCAGATGATTATCACTAGGGAATCCAGTTATGTTCAGGGACATGTGTCCACAGATTACATACGAACCAGTATAATGATGCTAAAGTTAAACTGCAGTAACTCTGGCCAGGCCCTATGGAGTGACCAGAGTGGTCCGGTAAAACTGGAAGGCTTTTACCGAGCCACCATTTTAAAAGTACGGACAGATGCCAAGGATCCCAGGTATGCTCAGTTAAAGGGATCTCCATCCATACGGTCTTTTATGATCACCATCATGAGAGACAATTGTGTTCAGGAGGTGACTGGATACTATTTTGTCACCTATGCCCACTGGGAACAAGATACCCAGATGGTGACATTGGACACTAATCCCTGGAGTTGGGATTTAGTGTGCAATGGGGTAGATACCCCTACAGTGGATGTATGGATGGACGGTACCCCTATGAATGAGGAATACCGGGGTAGGTATCTGTCTTCCGATTGGAAAGACCCCAGTGGCAGGGATATTAACTTTGACATCAATATAGATGGTTCGTTTAGATGGCCTTTTTGCGAGGCAGTAGATGAAGGGTGCTGGACATTTACACAATGGGTCTATCTGTCTAAATCCAAACCCGTAGGAAAACTAGTGTTACAGGTTGGAGAAAGTGACCAATGGTATCCGTTCAGAGGTAGAGGGCAAGTTTGTGTAACAGTGGTGTGGATCCCCTATGAAGCGACAGGTCTCCAACCTGTAAAAATGCATTCAGACTCTTGCAACGCCCCTATCCATCAATTGGCAGATCCTATAGCTCCTCAACTGTCATCCCCCTGGAAGATCATCACAGGAACAAAATTCATCCTATTTACTTGGAGAATTTCTGTAGGTGACTTCAGAGTCAATCAGTGGGATCACAGATGTGGGGAGTTTGTTAGGAACCAAATTGACATGATAAGAGGTTGGATAGAGGCGGGGAAGGATTCGAGACCCAGCTTGATGTAAGCCACGTCTTAGAGGGTTTGCAGCATTCGCACATAGATGCCACTACCTCTCTATCTTCTGCTCTACGAGAGAAGTTTAGAAGGTTAGTTGTGGGTCTCTTGGAAGAACAGGATAGAGCTCAGCTTGCTCTGGCGTGTACGCAAGTTCAAAGTGAACTCTCGGACAACCTTAAACATATTGTATCATCATTGTACGGTGGCCACTAGCCATTTAACCTCCGCCAACGGGTAAGTTCTCTTATATCTCCTTTTGCAGCCAATCACACCAACTGGTGGGTAGTCCAATGGCACGGCTGTAGGAATCTCACTTGCACTGCTTCGTCATTGGCTCCTGTATCTGGCCATCTTAGACAGGGTTATAGTGCGGTTAACTTAGGGATTGTCATAAATAACCAGACGGTGCTTCATCCACAGCTCCCCTCGGGTGTTCTAACCTATGACGGAGGCCATCCTTATCTGTTAGACACAGAGGGATGTTGGAAGAAAGAGGATGCTATCCTCTGTCAAGGTAGTCAGGATCGGGTGCTAAGACACTAGTGTTGGAGCACCGAGGGGTCCTGTGAGATGAAGGCCAGCCCAATACCCTCCTCCCCTAAATACTTGGGACAGGGGTATTGGTGTTGGTACCAAAGGCAAAACATGTGTTATACAATCTATGGAACTAACTGCACCGAGAGAGGAGAACTCCTCCCTGGAGCGTATTGCACCCTTAGTCCCGTCCTAGGTTTAGATGTCGCAGAGCTACAAGGAAGGACACCAATCACCCCGGAGAAAAGACTCGACATCCGCCCTGACGTACCCGTGAGACTCCAGAAGATTCCTCTTGGCTTTGGGATAGAACTCAAACATCTCCTGATAGACTTCAGCCAAGAAGACGAAATACTTAAGAATCTTCGAGAAACAGGCCACCATCCAACTGACGCACAACAAGAATAAAATAACGGCAATCACTACCGCTTTGGACAAAGATCTCCTGGTGGCAAAGTCTGTTCGGCTACAGTCCAAAGGCAACATCCTTCTTCAACCTATTGATACACCCGGTGATAGTTCTTCTGGTTCTGGTAATCGTCATGTACACGGGACTGTGTCTAATCTACAGGAGGGTCAAGAGACTTGCGGACCAGCTAAACCAGAACCAGACAGAACTTCACGAAGTTAATCATAGGAGGCTCAGGACTTAGCTCCAACAAAGTCCTGAAGCCAGAGATCGCATGGACATACTGTTTCCTATGAGGGTCGGGATGAAAATTCAAAAGCCATCCTGTGACCTCATAGTATTGTGTGTGTGTGTGTATATAAATATTGTGTTGTAGTAGGTTTTTCTATGAGGGTTCAGGATGAACATCCAAAGCCATCCTGTGACCTCATAGCATTGTGTGTATGTATATCACGTATTGTAGTAGATTTTCGTAGGAGGGTTCGGGGTATAATCATAGGCCACCTTGTGACCTCATCATATTGTGTATAGATTTATATTGATTATTTGCATGTGAGTTCCTCGTGTACCCATGGACACTCTAGGTGCAAATGTGCGACAGCCATACTACAATATGGCTGGATGCACACTTGCATCCTATAGTCATTTCCCCAATGACACGAGGGTCTGTTAACTACCGGTGTCTTGGGAGGTATAGAGAGTAAGGCCAGGTTGCACGAGTCTCTATGGGTACACACTGAATTGAATTGGGCTGTATTGGGAGGGATGTGACATGTTTGTGTGAGTGGGGTAGAGTAGATTCCCTAGGGTCAGGCCCCTCATTTACTAAGGTATTTGCCGCTTCAACATCGACAATGGTGACTTTTTGTAAGGGTTGGACTGAATGATGGTAGTGCGGGGTTCCTTCCCGCAGTTAGTATTTAGGTACTATGACATCACCTCTCACCAGAAATTCTGACCTGCCTTGTAAAAACCTATGTATCTGTCCATGGGAGAACCTCTCCAACAACTCAGTCTTCAATCAAGATGAAAGTCATACTTGTGTTAAAAGGCCAGCCTACGGCCGTCCGTACCCCATAAGGAGGTGCTACATGGATTACCGGCACTGACATTGGGGGTGACGGACGCCAGAAGAACAACACTGGCAAAGAGAGAGAACACGGTCGCTGAGTGGAGTGATCTAAAGACGGCGAGGGTAAAGCCATTCCGGAGTCAGAAATAGACTACATAGGGAGTGGCTGACACCTGAGGATCATAATGTAAGATGCCAAGGAAGTTATCCAAAGAGAAGACGGTGTATTCGGTGGATGGAAACGTTTGGTGAAGGGCAGGTCGGAGATGTTAGTCATGATGGGTGATGTCTAAGTATCTAAGGGTCATATTACTTCAGTCCTTCCTGAATTGTCACCTAGAGTGCGATTGAGAGGGGGCAAATACATCCCAACCCTTCCCCCAAAATGTTTATTGTCGTATTCCCGATAACAGGGGGATTGTTGAGGGAAGCGTTATATTTAAATATATATGTATATATGCACTGACATATATACATATATATTGGCCCTTGGCTATAGGCCCGTCCAGGTGGGACCGGTGGGTATACATGGAGATGTATGTAGGACCCCTTGACGGCATCTATCTATATATCTACTCACCTAAAGAATTATTAGGAACACCTGTTCTATTTCTCATTATAGTAATATCTAGTCAACCAATCACATGGCAGTTGCTTCAATGCATTTAGGGGTGTGGTCCTGGTCAAGACAATCTCCTGAACTCCAAACTGAATGTCAGAATGGGACAGAAAGGCGATTTAAGCAATTTTGAGCGTGGCATGGTTGTTGGTGCCAGATGGGCCGGTCTGAGTATTTCACAATCTGCTCAGTTACTGGGATTTTCACGCACAACCATTTCAAGGGTTTACAAAGAATGGTGTGAAAAGGGAAAAACATCCAGTATGCAGCAGTCCTGTGGGCAAAAATGCCTTGTGGATGCTAGAGGTCAGAGGAGAATGGGCCGACTGATTCAAGCTGATAGAAGAGCAACGTTGACTGAAATAACCACTCGTTACAACCGAGGTATGCAGCAAAGCATTTGTGAAGCCACAACACGCACAACCTTGAGGCGGATGGGCTACAACAGCAGAAGACCCCACCGGGCACAACTCATCTCCACTACAAATAGGAAAAAGAGGCTAGAATTTGCACAAGCTCACCAAAATTGGACTGTTGAAGACTGGAAAAATGTTGCCTGGTCTGATGAGTCTCGATTTCTGTTGAGACATTCAAATGGTACAGTCCGAATTTGGCGTAAACAGAATTAGAACATGTATCCATCCTCTGATGGCTACTTCCAGCAGGATAATGCACCATGTCACAAAGCTCGAATCATTTCAAATTGGTTTCTTGAACATGACAATGAGTTCACTGTACTAAAATGGCCCCCACAGTCACCAGATCTCAACCCAATAGAGCATCTTTGGGATGTGGTGGAACGGGAGCTTCGTGCCCTGGATGTGCATCCCTCAAATATCCATCAACTGCAAGATGCTATCCTATCAATATGGGCCAACATTTCTAAAGAATGCCATCAGCACCTTGTTGAATCAATGCCACGTAGAATTAAGGCAGTTCTGAAGGCAAAAGGGGGTCCAACACCGTATTAGTATGGTGTTCCTAATAATTCTTTAGGTGAGTAAATATATGTATGTATTGTATATTGATGGGCTTATTGTTTTACTTATGTGTGTGTATATGTATATTTATGGATGTACCCCAAACATCCATGAATATATATACAGTTGCAAGAAAAAGTATGTGAACCCTTTGGAATGATATGGATTTCTGCACAAATTGGTCATAAAATGTGATCTGATCTTCTTCTAAGTTACAACAATAGACAATCACAGTCTGCTTAAACTAATAACACACAAAGAATTAAAGGTTACCATGTTTTTATTGAACACACCATGTAAACATTCACAGTAAAGGTGGAAAAAGTATGTGAACCCCTAGACTAATGATATCTCCAAGAGCTAATTGGAGTAAGGTGTCAGGCAACTGGAGTCCAATCAATGAGATGAGATTGGAGGTGTTTCTTACAGTTGCCCTGCCCTATAAAAAACACACACCAGTTCTGGGTTTGCTTTTCACAAGAAGCATTGCCTGATGTGAATGATGCCTCGCACAAAAGAGCTCTCAGAAGACCTACGATTAAGAATTGTTGACTTGCATAAAGCTGGAAAGGGTTATAAAAGTATCTCCAAAAGCTATGCTGTTCATCAGTCCATGGTAAGACAAATTGTCTGTAAATGGAGAAAGTTCAGCACTGCTGCTACTCTCCCTAGGAGTGTCCGTCCTGTAAAGATGACTGCAAGAGCACAGCGCAGACTGCTCAATGAGGTGAAGAAGAATCCTAGAGTGTTATCTAAAGACTTACAAAAGTCTCTGGCATATGCTAACATCCCTGTTAGCAAATCTCCGATATGTAAAACACTAAACAACAATGCATTTCATGGGAGAATACCACAGAGGAAGCCACTGCTGTCCAAAAAAAACATTGCTGCACGTTTACAGTTTGCACAAGAGCACCTGGATGTTCCACAGCAGTACTGGCAAAATATTGTGTGGACAGATGAAACCAAAGTTGAGTTGATTGGAAGAAACACACAACACTACATGTGGAGAAAAAGAGGCACAGCACACCAACATCAAAACCTCATCCCAACTGTGAAGTATGTGGTGGGGGCATCATGGTTTGGGGCTGCTTTGCTGCGTCAGGGCCTGGACGGATTGCTATCATCGAAGGAAAAATGAATTCCCAAGTTTATCAAGACATTTTGCAGGAGAACTTAAGGCCATCTGTCCACCAGCTGAGGCTCAACAGAAGATGGGTGTTGCAACAGGACAACGACCCAAAGCATAGAAGTAAATCAACAACAGAATGACTTAAACAGAAGAAAATACACCTTCTGGAGTGGCCCAGTCAGAGTCCTGAACTCAACCCGATTGAGATGCTGTGGCATGACCTCAAGAAAGCGATTCACACCAGACATCTCAAGAATATTACTAAACTGAAACAGTTCTGTAAAGAGGAATGGTCAAGAATTACTCCTGACCGTTGTGCACGTCTGATCTGCAACTACAGGGAACGTTTGGTTGAAGTTATTGCTGCCAAAGGAGGTTCAACCAGTTATTAAATCCAAGGGTTCACATACTTTTTCCACCTGCACTGTGAATGTATACATGGTGTTTTCAATAAAGACATGGCAACATTAAATTCTTTGTGTGTTATTAGTTTAAGCAGACTGTGATTGTCTATTGTTGTGACTTAGATGAAGATCAGATCACATTTTGTGACCAATTTGTGCAGAAATCCATATAATTCCAAAGGGTTCACATACTTTTTCTTGCAACTGTATGTGTGTATATATATATATATATATATATATATATATATATACATATATACACGCACACACATATACATATATCTCCCCCCCCAGTAGATTGATGGGTGTGTGTATATGTATATGTATATGTATATGTGTGTATATATATATATATATATATATATATATATAGTCAGGGCGACGGCCCCTGGACGTAGGAACTAGAGCTAACCTCTGGCTGGGAAATGCCGGGAGCCCGTAGCGAGCATAGGCCTAAAAGGGGGCCTATCCTAAAGGAAGAGCTAAGAAAAGGGAAGGGAGGGAGGGGTACCTGGCCGCACGTCCCGTCCCCTGACCTGCGTGGGGTTAATATAGCCAAGGGGCGTGGCCTCTGCCCCTCCCACAAATACAGGCTGCACGGCAGCCTTAACTACTTGTGGTCAGGGCGACGGCCCCTGGACGTAGGAACTAGAGCTAACCTCTGGCTGGGAAATGCCGGGAGCCCGTAGCGAGGATAGGCCTAAAAGGGGCCAAAAAGGAGACCCAACCATGCCGTCAAACACTCATTGCACCGTTACAGGGCAAGTGAACAGAAAGCCTCACGGATCCCGATCGGAGGATTTGGATTATCTCTGGAAAAAACACGACTACCTCCAACGTCCCATGCACCTGATAACCTGAGGAGGCATCTGGTGCTTAGACACCGCCCCAATACGAAAGGAGTGAAGCAGACCCTGTTTAGAGTAAATATACACATACCGTTACGACACCCGTTTGAACGAAAAGACCCTTCACGATGGAGGTGCGGGATATACCGTCTTATATCACAGTGACTTCCATCTACCTTACCTCCTTGTCATGTGTACCGCCACACCGTTCTTGGAGATGGTTAACTGCTGATGCAATTGAAAGAGTGTCTGGAACCAGGAACGATTTACTCCTATGTTGACTAACAGATGACCATATACGAGAAGGTCTGAATCCTGAGAGCTGCAGACTGAAACAAACAATGGTGAAACTGTTGGAAGTGCCTAAATCAGGCATCCCAAGCCGCGGCCCCTCAGCTGCCGCAACCACAACCCCCACAACGCCCCGCCGCAGACAGATACCTGCCGGCTGTCCGGGCACCGCGGGAGACACAGCCCCGCAACAGCCGGAGGGCCGCAGCCCACGCCCCCCGGGCCAGATGAACCACAACCATCCACCAAGGGCCCCGAACGGGCACCAACTGTTCCTGGTGGCAAAATACTTACCTCTACTTATTCCCCAGGCCACACTTCCTAATAAGGGCCAAAAGTCAGAACATGGTGCCTGCCGTCCTACCGTAGTAGCAAACTCGGTGAAGTGTAAACCCACCAGGCCTGGGGAACCATCCCCAGGAATACATGGCTATTACGATTGATGAGCTAATGTGCCTGTACTAAGAACAGGACGTACCCCAATACCTGCAGTTGTGACAGAAAATGCTTAAGGACGTGATAAACTATGTATGCTGCGCCTGTAATCGTGATAGGCCTTGCCGTGTCAGGCGACACGACAGACTTCGTACACCTGCGCCTTATTACTGTACCTTCTACTGGAAGATGGACCGATACCCAGGACTTAGGCCGGACACCAACACCCTCAGCCCGAGTTTGTAGGTGAAGTAAGCATGCCTGGGAGAAGATGATGTCCGCAAAAGGCCGGCTTGAAATGACTGCTTATAAATAAAACAATGAAACCCAACAACCTAGAAAATAAAAGAGTCAGAGAAAACAATAACGTGAGTGGGACTCTAATGGCACAAGCCACACGTGCGAGCCACCCCAAGAAATTGTATTGCGAGCCACAGATGACCGAGCCATGCGAGCGGGTCTGAGGACAGAAAAGACATGGAACTTACTTGTTGTGGGACCATGCAGCCGGCCTCGACCGGCGTTGTTGTGTGTGTGTATTTTTTATTTTTTTTTGAGAAGCCATACGTGAGACTCAAGTGGCGGAGCCATGCGTGAGAGACTCATGGCAAAACACATGTGTAACCCTAAAAGGGGGAAGCCAAGCGTGAGAGACTAATGGCGGAGTCATATGTGTAACCTAAAACGGAGAAGCCATGCATGGACACTAATGGCGGAGACATATGTGCAACACTAAAATGAAGCCATGCGTGTGAGACTAACGGCGGAGTCATACATGTAAGACTAAATGGAGAAGCCATGCGAGAAAGACTCCAATGGCAGAGACCTGTGCAACCCTAAAACGGAGAAGCCATGCGTGAGAGACTAATGGCGGAGACATATGTGTAACACTAAAAACTAAGAAGCCATGCGTGGGAGACTAATGGCGGAGTCATACGTGTAAGACTAAATGGAGAAGCCATGCGTGAGAGACCCTAATGGCAGACATGTGTAACCCTAAAAGGGAGAAGCCCTGCGTGAGAGACTAATGGCGGATTCATATGTGTAACACTAGAATGGAGAAGCCATGCATGAGAGACTAATGGCAGAGTCATACGTGAAGACTAAAACGGAGAAGGCATGCGTGAGACTCCAATGGCGGAGTCCTATGTGACACTGAAGGGGGTAAACCATACGTGAGAGACTCAAATGGCAAAGCCATGCGTGAGAGACTCTAATGGCGGAGTCATATGCAACACTAAAAGGAAAAGCCACACGTGAGAGACTCTAATGGCGGAGGCATATGTAACACTAAAAGGGAGAAGCCATACGTGAGAGACTCTAATGGCGGAGTCATAAGTTACACTAAAAAGGGAGAAGCCATACGTGAGAGACTCTAATGGCACAGCCATACGTGAGACTCAAATGGCGGAGTCATAAGTGACACTAAAAAGGGGGAAGCCATGCGTGAGAGACTCAAATGGCTAAGCCATGCGTGAGAGACTCTAATGGCGGAGTCATACGTAACACTAAAAGGGAGAAGCCATGCGTGAGAGACTCTAATGGCAAAGCCAGGCGTGAGAGACTCTAATGGCGGAGTCATACGTAACACTAAAAGGGGGAAGCCATGCGTGAGAGACTCAAATGGCTAAGCCATGCGTGAGAGACTCTAATGGCGGAGTCATACGTAACACTAAAAGGGAGAAGCCATGCGTGAGAGACTCTAATGGCGGAGTCATATGGCGGCTTAATGTCCCTCTTAATTAATTAACAACCACTATGCAGCACCAGTATGACTTGGGGACTCCCATAACCATGATCCTCTCCGACAATGACCTAGGACGCTAACCAGCCTACAACCATATTGCCCCCTAACGAACAACATAAAAAACGGTCACCGGGCCCCCGAAGCCAAGGGATCGACCTGGAAGACCTTACCGTGATGATACGCAATTAAACGTGAGCCCGACCTAAAGGCAAATGCATAGACATTAGTGATCCGAACCACTTGCATGAATGAAACATTAACCAACCGTGAAATTGAAACAGATGGGAGAAAAACAAGAGCCAGAGGCATTGCAGTTAGCTAAGAAAAGACCCTTGTCGTGACAAACAAATGAACAACTGTAAAACATAGTAGGAACTTACTCCTCTCGGCCCATTGTCCGCTAGGGAGCTATTTGGTTAACCGGGGCGGGAGATCAACTGCGTGAATGCGAACCAGAAGTAAAGGAGATCAGCCTGCGTAACCCACCACCGAGGAAAGAAACTTAAGCCTGAAAAGAAGCAGCTATGTTTAACGGAAGAGCAGAATTAGAGCGGTGCGCTGATAGCCCTAGCAAGAATACTGAGTAACCATGATGTAGAACTTAAAGAAATGCCGCTTAACGTGGAAGCAGAGTAGAACCCATGATGCAAGAACAAGTGGGTAAATGCAGCTCTGGATGTGAGAGGTGCCTAAAACATGGTACGGGCACAGCTCTGAGTATGAGCATGAGGAGCATGGTATAACGCAGCTGTATGAATGCAAGCTGAAGGGAACAGAGTATTAATGTAATGCAACCGCGAACGCTGCTCTAGAAGTGAATGGCGTATAGGACAAAAATGTAAATGCATACACACGGCTGTACCTTGAAAGTAACCATCCTAACCACGATCGTCTGGTCATGGAGCCCAACTCCCTTCGCCCCAGAGCGCTACAAGTCACGGACTGTGGAACCAAGTCTGATCCTACCGTGAATGTAAGCACATGATCCGAATGAGAACTGTGCCACCATGAACTCATGTCTAGGTTCCCCGCCGTGTGTCGTATTTCTCCGACCCGCCAATACAACTAAATGTGGTGTTTAGGAAGTATACTGAATATTACCTGTGTCTTGACTGCACAACATTACCCAATGGGAACCAAATAGCCGATCTATGTGGTATGTAGGTATACAGTGGCATACGTTTGAGCGAATGTGCACGTGAATAAGCTAAAATCCCCGACACGATATCATGTCCCATTAGATTAAAAGAGGTTGTGTTCAGTAATGTAGAGCATTTATAACAATAATACACATCTGTGGAACACTAGGAACAGGGTAAATGGGTGACAGCTCCCATGAAACCAGCCCCGTGCCTAGTAATGTGCCCGTGCTGGTGTACCTGCGCCTCTGTACATGCGCCCACAGACTCCCGGCCGGCGGCGGGGTTACCAATACAGTGCGAGCACCAGGACCACCACGTAGGCCTGCAAATGTCACACATTTGGCCACCCTTGAAGCGAGACTGGGACAGTGAGTGGGGAACAACAGAATGTTCCCCAATGACGATCAGCCACGTGCCTGATGGAAACAGTGGGTACATAAAAACAAGGTATTAATTGATACACCTTATATATCTATATATATATATAAAATACCATTAGACGAAAAAATAAAAATAACAACACATCTATTGTTAGTATATGTGTGAGACTCCAGCTATGGTGGAAAGCTGGCGCTATTACACTTTAATACATTGCTTTACACTTGTCTTTCTGGACTGCAGATTCCCTTTGTGTCTTACTTGCGAACATTTCCTGGTAGCTCTTGGGACCAGGGATTAAAGTGTCCAGGACCGTGTGTGAGTTATCAGCGGCATGCAGAAAGACAAGTTTTGTTTTAAAGCACGTACGGCCAATGTAGTGTTTACTTCTGAACTTTGCTAGAAGATGTTTCTAAGGACGCGTAATATTAGCTGTGATTTGTTAATGTCATCGGTGAGTAAAGCAAATACAAATAGAGGCAGGGATTGCGATATACAATGTACAAAAGGATAAGCGGGATCAACTGATCTGAACAGAACATGCATGAAGAAGCTTCCACCGGCTCATACACAAACACCGCCCTGATAGCACCGCCGTTACGACCCCAACCAGGGGTGTGGGACTGTACTGACCCGAGGACCACCATCATACCACTGGTACCTGCAGTACAGGCCCGATTCCCGTACGTGAAGAACCTACCCTCTATAATACACACACACTGCTGGCACGTAATAACACCCATACCGCGCTGCATGATGCGTACCCAGCAGAAACGCAAACCATCCACAGCACCATGAACCCGCAACACTGCAAGCATGTCAAGAACCCACATTCTGCATAACATACATACTCTGCTGGCATGTACAGAACACACCCCTCTACATAGGAAATAAATGATTTTTTTTTTTTTTTAATAAGGTTTGCTTCCAATTTACGAACACCTCGGGTCTAGCGTCTCCTTGTCAGCAATGGGGGTACCTGCCACGAGCCGCCCGGCGTAGGGAATGCCACCAGCAAACTGCTGTGCCCAAGTACCCATGCTGAAGTACAGCCGTACCGTCACGTGATGCGGACCTGAGGGGGCGGAGCCGCCGTGCGTGCACAGCACCGTAACATGCGGCCGACCGCTGACCATCGTGCACGCGACTTGCTGCGGCGGGCCTGAGGCATCCAGCCCGCCCCCAGAATCCCGACACGCTGCGGCCCCGACCCCCGCATCTCCTGCTTCCGACATGGTGAGTGCCTGTAGCGTGCCGGGAGAGCCGCTGTTACCACCGCCAGCGCAGAGCCCGGGCAGGCTCCTCTTACCTGCGCCGCCTCGGTATCCACGCCAGGACAGTCCTCTAAATTACTTACCCCACCAGAATAACAAAGGTACGGGACGTGCAGGGAACCAGGCATGCGTACGTCACCTGGAAGTACCTGGCCGCACGTCCTGTCCCCTGACCTGCGTGGGGTTAATATAGCCAAGGGGCGTGGCCTCTGCCCCTCCCACAAATACAGGCTGCACGGCAGCCTTAACTACATATATATATATATATATATATATATATATATATATATATATATATATATATAGTGTATGGATGTGCCCCAAGCATCCATACACATATAGTATAAGGACAAGATGTGCCCCCCCTCCTCCTGCATCCCTGCAGGGGATGAGAAGGTCACCAGATGGCTGGACAATTATGTCCAGCCTCTGGTGACCTTAAAAGGCATAGGATCAATAGAGATCCGATGCCTTTTGGTATTTAACTATCCCCAGGTGCTGGGGATAGTTAACATAACAGAGAGAGGGAAACAAACGTCCCTCCCTCTGTTATCTGCATAACTCCGGCGCGATAATTATCACGCCGCAGGGTATGCAGATGCACTACAGGCGGAGGATCAAAGGAACCCTCCGCCTGGAAGCGCGCTCTGGGAGTCCTCTGCATGTGTTCTGGCCGGCGGCGCGCATGCGCGCCACAGGACGGGCTGCCTCGGGAGCGAGCGACGCCAAACTTAAATAGTCCGGCGGCACTACGCTGAGGCACTTTTTGGAAACGAGCCCCAGCCGGAGAGGATCATCCCTGGACAAACGAGCCCCCCTGGACAACGAGCATAAGACCCTAAGTATCATTAACCTCTGTTATTCCCTATACCACCAACGATATTATTAACCCTTACTCTTCCCATACAATCAACCCTGTTATATTATTAACCCTTACTCCCCCCATACAATCAACCCTGTTATTCCCAATACCACCAGCGAACCCTTACTTCCCCCATACAATCAACCCTGTTAACCCTTACTACCACCAACGAACCCCCCCTGGACCCTTGATACACCCCTAATCCCCTTGGTCCAACTCATCATACCCCTAATCCCTCTATAACCCTTACCTTCCCCTGTATCTCATATACCCTCACCCCCTGAACCCTTGGATACCCTTACCTTCTCCTGCCCTGAGTCCCCCTATACTCCTAATATCCCCTGTGTTCCTCCAGGATTGTAGATCCCTGATATTCCCTGTTACACTGGTGTTGCCCCTGTGCCTCTATCCCCGTCACGGCTGCCCTGCTTACCCCAGCAGCAACAGTGTCCATAATAACCCCTTGTTATTCCCCATAGGGATAGTATATTGTCAGGATTGGGTGGGCTGCTGGTAAAGAGTATGTATGTACACTCACCTAAAGAATTATTAGGAACACCATACTAATACGGTGTTGGACCCCCTTTTGCCTTCAGAACTGCCTTAATTCTACGTGGCATTGATTCAACAAGGTGCTGATAGCATTCTTTAGAAATGTTGGCCCATATTGATAGGATAGCATCTTGCAGTTGATGGAGATTTGAGGGAAGCACATCCAGGGCACGAAACTCCCATTCCACCACATCCCAAAGATGCTCTATTGGGTTGAGATCTGGTGACTGGGGCCATTTTAGTACAGTGTCATGTTCAAGAAACCAATTTGAAATGATTCGAGCTTTGTGACATGGTGCATTATCCTGCTGGAAGTAGCCATCAGAGGATGGATGCATGTTCTCATTCTGTTTACGCCAAATTCGGACTCTAACATTTGAATGTCTCAACAGAAATCGAGACTCATCAGACCAGGCATTTTTCCAGTCTTCAACAGTCCAATTTTGGTGAGCTCGTGCAAATTGTAGCCTCTTTTTCCTATTTGTAGTGGAGATGAGTGGTACCCGGTAGGGTCTTCTGCTGTTGTAGCCCATCCACCTCAAGGTTGTGCGTGTTGTGGCTTCACAAATGCTTTGCTGCATACCTTGGTTGTAACGAGTGGTTATTTCAGTCAACGTTGCTCTTCTATCAGCTTGAATCAGTCGGCCCATTCTCCTCTGGCCTCAACATCCACAAGGCATTTTTGCCCACAGGACTGCCGCATACTGAATATTTTTCCCTTTTCACACCATTCTTTGTAAACCCTAGAAATGGTTGTGTGTGAAATTCCCAGTAACTGAGCAGATTGTGAAATACTCAGACCGGCCTGTCTGGCACCAACAAACATGCCACGATCAAAATTGCTTAAATCACCTTTCTTTCCCATTCTGACATTCAGTTTGGAGTTCAGGAGATTGTCTTGACCAGGACCACCCCCCTAAATGCATTGAAGCAACTGCCATGTGATTGGTTGACTAGATAATTGCATTAATGAGAAATAGAACAGGTGTTCCTAATAATTCTTTAGGTGAGTGTATGTGTATTATTGCAAATGTAGTTAGATTTTGGGGAGGACTTGGGGCTGTGTTAGCGTAGTCAGAACCGTATTAGTGTGTTGTTATAGTGTGTGTACTTATATTGCTGTGTGTTGCTGTAACTATATATGTCTATTCCCTTGATATATATATATATATATATATATATATATATATATATATATATATTTATACAGGGAGTGCAGAATTATTAGGCAAGTTGTATTTTTGAGGATTAATTTTATTATTGAACAACAACCATGTTCTCAATGAACCCAAAAAACTCATTAATATCAAAGCTGAATATTTTTGGAAGTAGTTTTTAGTTTGTTTTTAGTTTTAGCTATTTTAGGGGGATATCTGTGTGTGCAGGTGACTATTACTGTGCATAATTATTAGGCAACTTAACAAAAAACAAATATATACCCATTTCAATTATTTATTTTTACCAGTGAAACCAATATAACATCTCAACATTCACAAATATACATTTCTGACATTCAAAAACAAAACAAAAACCAAATCAGTGAAGAATATAGCCACCTTTCTTTGCAAGGACACTCAAAAGCCTGCCATCCATGGATTCTGTCAGTGTTTTGATCTGTTCACCATCAACATTGCGTGCAGCAGCAACCACAGCCTCCCAGACACTGTTCAGAGAGGTGTACTGTTTTCCCTCCTTGTAAATCTCACATTTGATGATGGACCACAGGTTCTCAATGGGGTTCAGATCAGGTGAACAAGGAGGCCATGTCATTAGATTTTCTTCTTTTATACCCTTACTTGCCAGCCACGCTGTGGAGTACTTGGACGCGTGTGATGGAGCATTGTCCTGCATGAAAATCATGTTTTTCTTGAAGGATGCAGACTTCTTCCTGTACCACTGCTTGAAGAAGGTGTCTTCCAGAAACTGGCAGTAGGACTGGGAGTTGAGCTTGACTCCATCCTCAACCCGAAAAGGCCCCACAAGCTCATCTTTGATGATACCAGCCCAAACCAGTACTCCACCTCCACCTTGCTGGCGTCTGAGTCGGACTGGAGCTCTCAGCCCTTTACCAATCCAGCCATGGGCCCATCCATCTGGCCCATCAAGACTCACTCTCATTTCATCAGTCCATAAAACCTTAGAAAAATCAGTCTTGAGATATTTCTTGGCCCAGTCTTGACGTTTCAGCTTGTGTGTCTTGTTCAGTGGTGGTCGTCTTTCAGCCTTTCTTACCTTGGCCATGTCTCTGAGTATTGCACACCTTGTGCTTTTGGGCACTCCAGTGATGTTGCAGCTCTGAAATATGGCCAAACTGGTGGCAAGTGGCATCTTGGCAGCTGCACGCTTGACTTTTCTCAGTTCATGGGCAGTTATTTTGCGCCTTGGTTTTTCCACACGCTTCTTGCGACCCTGTTGACTATTTTGAATGAAACGCTTGATTGTTCGATGATCACGCTTCAGAAGCTTTGCAATTTTAAGAGTGCTGCATCCCTCTGCAAGATATCTCACTATTTTTGACTTTTCTGAGCCTGTCAAGTCCTTCTTTTGACCCATTTTGCCAAAGGAAAGGAAGTTGCCTAATAATTATGCACACCTGATATAGGGTGTTGATGTCATTAGACCACACCCCTTCTCATTACAGAGATGCACATCACCTAATATGCTTAATTGGTAGTAGGCTTTCGAGCCTATACAGCTTGGAGTAAGACAACATGCATAAAGAGGATGATGTGGTCAAAATACTCATTTGCCTAATAATTCTGCACGCAGTGTATGGACTAGGCACTCACTCTAATATGATAAAATCTGAGACTCTTAGCCAATCTATTTTGATAAAAATACATCTGTGCCCATCAACCAGCACCAAGTCAGGCAGGACCTACTCTAAACCTATCTATGACATTGGGCATCTACATTCATTAGAGCAGATCCTGTACATACAGTTTACTGTTCTTTGTTTCCTCTGTGTGCAGTGAAGGTTCCAATGAGAGGCAGAGCACACACAACTATATGTACCACATAATCAAGGTTGCCTGTGCGATAGGCGGGGCAAAAATGCACAACAAAATTCTACTCCTAAGGTAAAATAGAAGAACATTCATACTTTAAGGTGACACTCCTTCAAATGTATACTATAGACTAAACAAAAATCACAGAAAATAATGGTCTAATGGCATTTTTTTGTGCACTTTTGCCCTGCCTGTCCCACAAGTGACCTTGATTAGGTGGTACATATAGTTGTGCGTGCTCTTCCTCTCATTGAATGCTCGACTACACACAGAGGTAACAAGAAGCAGCACACTATATGTTCAGGGTCTGCTCTCCTGAATGTAGATGCCCAACGGCATAGATAGGGAGGAGCTACTCTAAACCTAACTGAAACCACCTTGGCACTGGTAGGCGGGCACAGATGTGTTTTGATCAAAATATATTGATTGAGAGTCTCAGATGTTATCATATCAGGATGAGGGCTTAGTCCATATATAATTTTTGCATCTATTGTGTTAATGCATGATTTTTATTTTATAAATGTTGCCATCCACATCCGCATATTCATTTATCACATCATGCATGATGTTTTTTAATCTTTTTGTGTGTGTTTTTTTTTTTGAGGACTAAAAAGTCCCTGTTTGAACCAGATTGTAAAAGTAACACTTGCTTATAGTCTTGCACTTTACTGCTTGTTATCAGTTATTAGTGCCCGCTGTATTTCTCAAATGGACTGGCGATATGATTTAGGACTGCACCCCTCCAGGAACTGTAAAAATATAAAGAAGTATTTGCACATCTTTGGTCAATTGGAAAGATTGCAAGGTATATCTATTCAGAGCTTTCTGGAAAACGAATGCTCTGTGAAATACCTGAAAACTGTCCCTAGTGGTTGTATGTGTACTGCAACCCTCATCATCTATTCAGTAGAGAGACTTTATTTATTTTAGCCAAATGGGCCTGGTCTCTGCCTTTACCATCCACCAGCACCTACAGTTGCAAGAAAAAGTATGTGAACCCTTTGGAATGATATGGATTTCTGCACAAATTGGTCATAAAATGTGATCTGATCTTCATCTAAGTCACAACAATAGACAATCACAGTCTGCTTAAACTAATAACACACAAAGAGTTAAATGTTACCATGTTTTTATTGAACACACCATGTAAACATTCACAGTGCAGGTGGAAAAAGTATGTGAACCCTTGGATTTAATAACTGGTTGAACCTCCTTTGGCAGCAATAACTTCAACCAAACGTTCCCTGTAGTTGCAGATCAGACGTGCACAACGGTCAGGAGTAATTCTTGACCATTCCTCTTTACAGAACTGTTTCAGTTCAGCAATATTCTTGGGATGTCTGTTGTGAATCGCTTTCTTCAGGTCATGCCACAGCATCTCAATTGGGTTGAGGTCAGGACTCTGACTGGGCCACTCCAGAAGGCGTATTTTCTTCTGTTTAAGCCATTCTGTTGTTGATTTACTTCTATGCTTTGGGTCGTTGTCCTGTTGCAAAACCCATCTTCTGTTGAGCTTCAGCTGGTGGACAGATGGCCTTAAGTTCTCCTGCAAAATGTCTTGATAAACTTGGGAATTAATTTTTCCTTCGATGATAGCAATCCGTCCAGGTCCTGATGCAGCAAAGCAGCCCCAAACCATGATGCCCCCACCACCATACTTCACAGTTGGGATGAGGTTTTGATGTTGGTGTGCTGTGCCTCTTTTTCTCCACATGTAGTGTTGTGTGTTTCTTCCAATCAACTCAACTTTGGTTTCATCTGTCCACACAATATTTTGCCAGTACTGCTGTGGAACATCCAGGTGCTCTTGTGCAAACTGTAAACGTGCAGCAATGTTTTTTTTGGACAGCAGTGGCTTCCTCTGTGGTATCCTCCCATGAAATGCATTCTTGTTTAGTGTTTTACGTATCGTAGATTCGCTAACAGGGATGTTAGCATATGCCAGAGACTTTTGTAAGTCTTTAGCTGACACTCCAGGATTCTTCTTCACCTCATTGAGCAGTCTGTGCTTTGCTCTTGCAGTCATCTTTACAGGACGGCCACTCCTAGGGAGAGTAGCAGCAGTGCTGAACTTTCTCCATTTATAGACAATTTGTCTTACCGTGGACTGATGAACAGCAAGGCTTTTGGAGATACTTTTATAACCCTTTCCAGCTTTATGCAAGTCAACAATTCTTAATCGTAGGTCTTCTGAGAGCTCTTTTGTGTGAGGCATCATTCACATCAGGCAATGCGTCTTGTGAGAAGCAAATCCAGAACTGGTGTGTGTTTTTTATAGGGCAGGGCAGCTGTAACCAACACCTCCAATCTCATCTCATTGATTGGACTCCAGTTGGCTGACACCTCACTCCAATTAGCTCTTGGAGATGTCATTAGTCTAGAGGTTCACATACTTTTTCCACCTGCACTGTGAATGTTTACATGGTGCGTTCAATAAAAACATGGTAACATTTAATTCTTTTTGTGTTATTAGTTTAAGCAGAATGTGATTGTTTATTGTTGTGACTTAGATGAAGATCAGATCACATTTTATGACCAATTTGTGCAGAAATCCATATCATTCCAAAGGGTTCACATACTTTTTCTTGCAACTGTACCTCTGTACCCCTGCCTTGCACTCTGTCAATCATCCACCTTCAAGAGCACCCTGGCCACCACCAGGCAGAAGCCCAGAGTGTGCCCCAAGGAAAACAAAGGGTACACCCATCCATTATCTGCCTGCTCTGGCCAGGATAGCGCAAGAGCCAGGATTTGCCACTGTGAGGACTGCAATCACCCTCAATGCCTCACCCCCCACTCCCATCCTCTCCACTTTTAGCGCCTCCCCCTGTGGACCAATATGCAGCAACAGTATTGCTACTTGCCTCAGAATGTGATAATGCATGCATGTGCACCTACAGTTATCCTTTAGCAACTGTTCTTCAAAACATTTTGACATCTCTAATAAATTTTCTGTTCCGAGGCCTGCTTGCTTTCCATCTTATTTGTTCAGCTTCATTTGCTCTCTAATAGCAGGGAAGAAGACTAATCACTTCATTTGTTTGCCTTTTATTATAGTTAGTACGCTTGCTATTTTCATGCAAATAAGTTTTCACAAGGGACACATTTAAAATACTGTTCTACTATAATATGAGTAAAAATGTTATACGATGTCAGTGACATTTTCAAAATCTTTTGTAATCATGTAATTTTCTCACAAACCTTGGACTTTTTGCAGATAATATACAAAATAATAAATATTAAGGTAACAAATAGGGGTTACCGAACCCAAACTGGAATGTTCAAGTTCGTACCTAACATCGAGGGGTCCGGGCACTCGAACACAGACATTGCCACGGAAGTCCGTGTTCAGATTTGGTGTTTGGATGCTAAATAAAGCTTTTTGAAAGGATACAGCACAGCCAATCAACAAGATTTTAAGCTATGGGCGCTTGGAAGCCATCATAGTCATACCTAGTATTGGCATGGCTGTGATTGGCCAGCGCAGCACGCAACCAGGCCTGCATAAATGCCGGATCACGTGTTGCGCCGCCATTCTGCTCTGACTAGTGAGGGACCCGGGGCGTACATAGAAATCACTGGGCCCCATAGCAAGAATATAAATTGGGCTCCCCAACCCCGCCCACTACCCACCCCTGGCCCATCCCACCTCCTGTCCTAGCCCCTCCCCTGCCACACCCCCACACGCCAATAAAGAAATGTATACATATGTTCGTACGTATTCGTACTGACCCAGAGAATGAAGGGCACAGGTCAGTTTTGCGGCAAAGGGAATGCCGTAGGAACAAACCCCTGTGGTATCTGAATCTATGGGACTCCTGTGGATATTCCATAAAAGTATAAATCTGCAGTCCTTTGTAGCACCACAGATAACAGTGATAACTCTTTGAGTACAGATAATGCAGTAGATGTTACCTTCAGGCCTATGTAACACCACAAACAACACAGTGATGGCTCTCTGATTACTGAAAATGTGGTAGTGTTACCTGCAGTTCTATGTAAAACCACAGATCACACTAGTGCTGATAATGTGGTAGTGTTACCTGCAGTCCTATGTAAAACCACAGATAACTAGTGTTGATAATGTGGTAGTGTTACCTGCAGTCCTATGTAAAACCACAGATAACACTAGTGTAGAGCATGTGGTAGTGTTACCTACGTCCTTAGTGTGCCTCCCTGTGCCTCTACCATGGACTCCATGCTGCTGGCGCTGCTTCCGATATTTCTTCTTCTTCTTTCCCCGCACAGAACGTCCTGATGCAGCTGTGTCAAGACATAGGAACACTGTCGGCATGGTGAGGGTGACACACAGAGGGAGAAACATACATACAATAAATATGATCACCAACATATATATATATATATATATATATATATATATATATATATACACACACACACTGCTCAAAAAAAATAAAGGGAACACAAAAATAACACATCCTAGATCTGAATTAATTAAATATTCTTCTGAAATGTCACACTCAAAATTAAAGTGGAAAAACACACTACAGGCTGAACCAACTTTGATGTAATGTCCTTAAAACAAGTCAAAATGTGTGTGTGGCCTCCACGTGCCTGTATGACCTCCCTACAACGCCTGTGCATGCTCCTGATGAGGTGGATAGAGCGAGACATGATGTCTACAGGGTGGGCCATTTATATGGATACACCTTAATAAAATGGGAATGGTTGGTGATATTAACTTCCTGTTTGTGGAACATTAGTATATGTGAGGGGGGAAACTTTTCAAGATGGGTGGTGACCATGGCGGCCATTTTGAAGTCGGCCATTTTGAATCCAACTTTTGTTTTTTCAATAGGAAGAGGGTCATGTGACACATCAAACTTATTGGGAATTTCACAAGAAAAACAATGGTGTGCTTGGTTTTAACGTAACTTTATTCTTTCATGAGTTATTTACAAGTTTCTGACCACTTATAAAATGTGTTCAATGTGCTGCCCATTGTGTTGGATTGTCAATGCAACCCTTTTCTCCCACTCTTCACACACTGATAGCAACCCTGCAGGAGAAATGCTACCACAGGCTTCCAGTATCCGTAGTTTCAGGTGCTGCACATCTCGTATCATCTGAAGGCAATCGTCTATGCTGTGAAGATACGAGATGTGCAGCACCTGAATCTACGGATACTGGAAGCCTGTGCTAGCATTTCTCCTGCGGTGTTGCTATCCGTGTGTGAGGAGTGGGAGAAGAGGGTTGCATTGACAATCCAACACAATGGGGAGCACATTGAACACATTTTATAAATGGTCAGAAACTGGTAAATAACTCATGAAAGAATAAAGTTACGTTAAAACCAAGCACACCATTGTTTTTCTTGTTCAATTCCCAATAAGTTTCATGTTTCACATGACCCTCTTCCTATTGAAAAAACAAAAGTTGGATTCAAAATGGCTGACTTCAAAATGGCCGCCATGGTCTCCACCCATCTTGAAAAGTTTCCCCCCTCACATATACTAATGTGCCACAAACAGGAAGTTAATATCACCAACCATTCCCATTTTATTAAGGTGTATCCATATAAATGGCCCACCCTGTAGAGTGAAAGCACCGCCAGCATTCAAAGTTGTTGCTTCCTAAGTGGACAGTTTGATTTCACAGAAGTGTGATTGACTTGGAGTTACATTGTGTTGTTTAAGTGTTCCCTTTATTTTTTTGAGCAGTGTGTATATTATATATGTGTTAAGGCCGATTAATTGGCCTGTATTTGTGGGAGGGGCGCCCTGCCCTATATCTGGCACGCACCTTTCTCCAGAGGGGACGGACGGCAGCAGTGTTCCTGTTACAGCCGGCTGCGTCAGCATCTCCTAGGCGACAGAGCGTCACTTCCAGTTTTGCGCTTCCTCCTGCAGTCCGGCGTCCTGTTCCTCCTCGTGCGGCGCGTGAGTAGCTGCTGCCTCAGCGCAGTGTCGGCTCCTTAGTCCGGTCGGTGGGGTCGGTCCCTCTAAGGTATGAGAGGGACATCCCCACACCGGAACGGCAGTCTGGCAGCACGCCCCGCTCCCAAGTGACTTGCACGCAGGTAGCAGGAGTCAGCGGGACTCCATTCGTATATTTGCTGGGGCAACTCGCATTAGGCTCTATCTTTCTGCATTGGGGGAGGCTTGTAAGGGAGTAAGGACTGGGGGAGGGGGGGGGATGTCAATGAGAAGGCTAGTTTGAGGGCGGAGTTTCAATCTGCCTGATTAATCACAGCCTAGCTGTTTTTAACTTTTCTGTCAAGACGAATTTTGTATAATCACCATGACTGTTATATGGGGGGCAAAGTCTGGCACGGGCCGCCGTGCTGTCAGTTAGGTAGGGGGTTAATGCCATACAGCGTGATGGTGATGAGTTGTTGGGGGTAGTACCCCCAGTAACAGGCGCCCCTAGACGTAGGCCAGCAGGGGCACGCCTGACCCTTCACATTGTATGGCATTTTATTTCATTGTTCTGTTTCAGATGGGCAGGTTTCTCATTTGCCTGTCTTCATACACTTGTCGCAATTTGCTTGCTACATAGATAGCTGTGTTTTTATTTTTGGCATATGCACATCAGCCGTTCAGCCAACTCCGTGAGAACCCCGGCAATCTGACAATCGTGTCTCGTCACCCAGCTTCGGGCCACCTGAACGCAGGCGCAAGCGTTGTTAAAAAAAAATAAAAAAATACTTATTCTGCTTAATTCATGCGGATAGGTCTATTTCCACGGTTGGTTCCTTGCGTTCTTCTCATATCAGCATCGTGTCCTGTTTCCGGTAAGGTCCTCCTTCTTTGTCTCCAATTTATTTTCCACTGTCACACGTCTCCTCTTTCTCCGTACCTCAGCTGTCAGGTGGTCACCAGGGTCAGTTACCTTTGCATGATGGTTTCTGCAGTGGCGGTGGTGGTGTCTAGGCACGGGTGGTAGTCAAATTGTTGCTAAACAGTGGTAGTGACGGTCCGTCTTTTTGCTTGCTTTACAGTCACAGAGAGCATGTCAGCTAGGTTGCCGGAAGACAAGTTGGTTAGGGTCCGCGCAGTCAGTCACAGTTTCGTCACTGGTAGGGTCACCACCAAGGTGGAACTGCAGTCGTTGTTAGGCATGTAAATTTTGCGATGCGCGTCATTCCTCAGGGTAGGTTTTTGTAGCCTTATTGTTACCCCTCCCACTGCCATAGCTATCATCCAGCCATGTCTCAGTTATTCCCACTGTCATAGCTATCATCCAGCCATGTCTCAGTTATTCCCACTGTCATAGCTATCATCCAGCCATGTCTCAGTTATTCCCACTGTCATAGCTATCATCCAGCCAGGTCTCAGTTATTCCCACTGTCATAGCTATCATCCAGCCGTGTCTCAGTTAGTTATTCCCACTGTCATAGCTATCATCCAGCCAGGTCTCAGTTATTCCCACTGTTATAGCTATCATCCAGCCATGTCTCAGTTATTCCCACTGTCATAGCTATCATCCAGCCATGTCTCAGTTATTCCCACTGTCATAGCTATCATCCAGCCATGTCTCAGTTATTCCCACTGTCATAGCTATCATCCAGCCATGTCTCAGTTATTCCCACTGTCATAGCTATCATCCAGCCGTGTCTCAGTTATCCCCACTGTCATAGCTATCATCCAGCCGTGTCTCAGTTATTCCCTGTCAGGATAGTCCAGTGTTCCTGGACAGTCAAGCGCAAGCGGATTTGAGCATGTGGGACCACTTCTTGAGTCATGGGAATGGAGTGTCCATGTTTGTCCCGGCGGTCTCCCACAACTCCCCCGTCATATTCTCCAACAGCGGGGTCAGCACTGGTTTCGCTGCTATTTTTGGCCCCCATTGGCTGAATGGGGCGTGGCCGGAGGAGTTTTGCGAGGCCACGGGAATTTCCAGTCAACGGAGGCTAGGGACCTGTATCCCGTGGTGGCAGCAGCGCATGTTTAGGGTAACCATTGGACAGGCCGTACTGTGGTCTAAATGACCAAGACCTCCCAGTCAGGTCCCCCTACCCAGGTCAAATTCTTCCCCCACGTCTCACAAATGGGGTCCGATCCACGTCCTGCAGGGATTGTCAGGGGCACTGGCCGGTCGCGGCACTAACACCCCACTGTTACCCTTCGGGACAGCAGCGTTGTCCACCTCCCAATTCATAGCGCATGCGCGTATACTGGCGGTCAATCTAGGTTTTTGACCCCCTCACGGTGTCAGGGCATTCGTTCAGGATTGGGGCAGCCTCGGCCGCTTCAGGAATCAGGTGCCAGCACACATTATCCGCAAGTTGGGCCGGTGGCGCTCGTCTTGTTACAGCCGTTATGTTCCGAACCCCGTTAGCGAGATTTCTTGTGCCTTTCAGAATTTGGCGTTGTAATACGTCAATGAACACGCTTTGTATTTTCATGCTGGATTTTTGGCCTCTTTCAGGTGTACTCTCGACGGAAGCGGTTATGGCACAACTCAAGCCGCTAGTTCTGTTGGGGCATACATTAGGGGGTAGGTTCTTTCACACATAGCCCCGACCACAAGTGTTAAGGCCGATTAATTGGCCTGTATTTGTGGGAGGGGCGCCCTGCCCTATATCTGGCACGCACCTTTCTCCAGAGGGGACGGACGGCAGCAGTTTTCCCCTCCCAGCCCGCCCTTTTCCTTTCACTCTCCTACGGGTATGCCCTCTTTCAGGTGTACTCTCGATGGAAGCGGTTATGGCACAACTCAAGCCGCTAGTTCTGTTGGGGCATACATTAGGGGGTAGGTTCTTTCACACATAGCCCCGACCACAAATATATATATACACTGCTCAAAAAAATAAAGGGAACACAAAAATAACACATCCTAGATCTGAGTTAATAAAATATTCTTCTGAAATATTTTGTTCTTTACATAGTTGAATGTGCTGACAACAAAATCACACAAAAATAAAAAAATGGAAATCAAATTTTTCAACCCATGGAGGTCTGGATTTGGAGTCACACTCAAAATTAAAGTGGAAAAACACAGTACAGGCTGAACCAACTTTGATGTAATGTCCTTAAAACAAGTCAAAATGAGGCTCAGTAGTGTGTGTGGCCTCCACGTGCCTGTATGACCTCCCTACAACGACTGTGCATGCTCCTGATGAGGTGGCGGACAGTCTCCTGAGGGATCTCCTCCCAGACCTGGACTAAAGCATCTGCCAACTCCTGGACAGTCTGTGGTGCAACGTGACGTTGGTGGATAGAGCGAGACATGATGTCCCAGATGTGCTTAATTGGATTCAGGTCTGGGGAACGGGCGGGCCAGTCCATAGCATCAATGCCTTCGTCTTGCAGGAATTGCTGACACACTCCAGCCTCATGAGGTCTAGCATTGTCTTGCATTAGGAGGAACCCAGGTCCAACCGCACCAGCATATGGTCTCACAAGGGGTCTGAGGATCTCATCTCGGTACCTAATGGCAGTCAGGCTACCTCTGGCGAGCACATGGAGGGCTGTGTGGCCCTCCAAAGAAATGCCACTCCACACCATTACTGACCCAATGCCAAATCGGTCGTGCTGGAGGATGTTGCAGGCAGCAGAACGTTCTCCACGGCGTCTCCAGACTCTGTCACATGTGCTCAGTGTGAACCTGCTTTCATCTGTGGCGAATTTGCCAATCTTGGTGTTCTCTGGCAAATGCCAAACGTCCTGCACGGTGTTGGGCTATAAGCACAACCCCCACCTGTGGACGTCGGGCCCTCATATCACCCTCATGGAGTCTGTTTCTGACCGTTTGAGCAGACACATGCACATTTGTGGCCTGCTGGAGGTCATTTTGCAGGGCTCTGGCAGTGCTCCTCCTGTTCCTCCTTGCACAAAGGCGGAGGTAGCGGTCCTGCTGCTGGGTTGTTGCCCTCCTACGGCCTCCTCCACGTCTCCTGATGTACTGGCCTGTCTCCTGGTAGCGCCTCCATGCTCTGGACACTACGCTGACAGACACAGAAAAACTTCTTGCCACAGTTCGCATTGATGTGCCATCCTGGATAAGCTGCACTACCTGAGCCACTTGTGTGGGTTGTAGACTCCGTCTTATGCTACCACTAGAGTGAAAGCACCGCCAGCATTCAAAAGTGACCAAAACATCAGACAGGAAGCATAGGAACTGAGAAGTGGTCTGTGGTCACCACATGCAGAACCACTCCTTTATTGGGGGTGTCTTGCTAATTGCCTATAATTTCCACCTGTTGTCTATCCCATTTGCACAACAGCATGTGAAATTGATTGTCACTCAGTGTTGCTTCCTAAGTGGACAGTTTGATTTCACAGAAGTGTGATTGACTTGGAGTTACATTGTGTTGTTTAAGTGTTCCCTTTATTTTTTTGAGCAGTGTATATATATATATATATATATATATATATATATATATATATACAGAAGGAAAAATCCAAGGCAGCACACAAGTTATCCGTGAAAAAAAGGGTGTTTATTGACCCATATGTGGACAGCAACGTTTCAGCTCTCTCACTGGAGCCTTTGTCAAGCCATAGTGATCAGTGCAACATCAGGTGCTTATAAAGCATACAAATTTACAACCATCTCATTACATGATTAAACATCAATTATATCAAAAACTGTAAAATATTCCAGTGAACATGACATCATAAAGTGAAATTGTACACAGTGCGTTCAAACACTGTATTATATATAGAACAGTGTCACCAATAATACTTAAAAAACATCCACCTACATGATTGTGATACATACATATCATAAGGCAATCATCAGTGCCAGGTGCCCCTAATTGTGTTAATGACAAAACAGTAAAATCTTTAACATATTTACTTCTGGATGTCCCATGTGCAGCGGAAGATCGCAGGACCTGTTCGGCGTCCGGAACTCGGCACTGCGCATGCGCGAGACTAGCTTCATCCCGCGAGCTGTTCTGGGTATGCGGAGATCGGCGGCCCACATCCAATATGGCCACACGGCAACACAGGCGAACTGGGCATGCTCATTCCCCACACTGGGCGGGCAGTCAAACGGCATACACAGCGATCATGTGAGGAGTCACATGATATCATCACTAGGCAGCGGACCTGTCAAACTTTACTTATAGAGCTACAGCAACGTAGCAAAGGGGGGTACAGCGGACCAATCCAAATCTGTGGCACACACCACTTCCACATGATGCCGCCTCGTCCCCAAATGTTATACACGTTCAGGTCCATCTACCATCTCCATTAACACTTCAGCTCTCCGAGTATGCGGCCTCCATATAAAATACAATCAGAGGCAGCAAAATATGGGGTATCTCGTGAACACAGGTGTGCCCATAAGTTAACACCTTGTCACAGCATCCCCAATAGGAGAGCCAAGTAGATGCAGTCACACAATACATGAATTCACCATCCCCACCGTGCGTGTAATATGGAAATTCGCTGCCACAGAGCGCCTGCGTCACCAAGCACCACCCACAGATGCGGGTCCCCGACATCCGCCCCTCCACAACCCAGCGATCAAAAAGCTTGTGTAGATGTTGAAACGCCGTTCCAGTCCTGCCGTCCTCCAGTGCCCAAACTTGCCATCCATTGTAAAATAAAGTGTCACTTTGATCTACAAAGAAGTGATAAATATAAAAACAATATTAATTATTAGCTTAAACTATAGCAATTGCACTTGTATATGACCTTACACAAGAGAGAAGAGGCTCAATTTCCCAGAACCCCACAAATAAGACAAATCATGGGACACCACACATCACTCGGACAACCCACATCAACAAGCATACATATAGGGAAACAGACATACAACATAAACAGAGACATCAAACCACCCTAAAATTAACGTTGAGCCCTGCTGGTTTAAGAGTCTTCAACTCGTAAATCCAGTAGAGCTCCCTTCTTTTCAGACGTGTCGTCCTGTCCCCACCCCGTCTGGGTAAGGGCACTTGTTCTAGAATCCTAAATTTTAAATCCCGTTCTTGATGGCCTACATCTGTAAAGTGCTTGGGAACAGGTAAGTCCAGCCAGCACAAGTGGAGAAAGAGAGCGGGCACCCAGATCCCAGAGACCAAGGACGGTGAAAGAAAGGAAGAAAATACAGTGGTAAACATATCTTCTACCACACTTACCAGTGAACAGATTCATGTTTTAAACAAGGGACTATCCTTTTGCCCCGTGGCCACAACCAACTGGTTCAATGTTGAACTAGATTTACAAAAATTCTATCGTATGATTAAATTGAAGGTGTGGGCCTCTGAGCAACAGGATAGATCACGTATTGATAATATAAGAACAAGTGAATTAACTTTACATGATACGGGACTTTTCCTAAAAAGTGACTTCAATCCTGTGTCACACCACCCTGCCATTGAGGCTTTTACTCTGGCAGTAGGGCGAGACATAGATAAATTGAAGCGTGAATTGACAGCGAATCCTGTGGGCCATGCTAACATGACGTCTGAGGACATCAAAGCCGTTGGAGATCTGTCTGCAAACCGCAGCCTCACCATCAAGTCTGCAGACAAGGGTGGTGGGGTTGTGGTAATGGACACGGATCTCTACGTGCAAGAAATTCTATCACAGTTGGCGGACAGAAATGTGTATCAGCGGGTCTCTAATGACCCTAAGTTTAATCTACTGAGGGAACTCAGGGATATGTTATTACAGGCCAAATCTGGTGGCATCATAGATGAGAAATTGTGTAGTTATTTGTTATGTGAAAAGCCAATGACCCCAATATTATATACGCTTCCGAAGATACACAAGGATTTGCGTGCCCCCCCGGGCCGACCTATTGTGTCTGGTAGGGGCTCTTTGTTTTGTAATCCAGCTATTTTCCTTGATAGGATCTTGCGGCCGTTTGCTGTGTCCGCCAGATCCTATTTAAGGGATACCAGTGATTTTCTGGTGAAGATCAAGGATCTGAGAATCCCTGATGGTGCCATTCTTGCGTCCTTTGACGTGTGTAGTTTATACACGTCAATCGAGCACGAATTGGGGCTCCATGCAGTGGAACTATGTCTTATGCAGACGGCCTACACTGAGGAATGCAGGTCATTTTTATTGGGATTATTGAGATTTATTCTTTTTAGAAATTATTTCTTATTTCAGGATGATTACTATGTACAGTTGAGGGGGACAGCGATGGGGTCCAATGTGGCGCCCACCTATGCAAATATATATATGACACATTTGGAAAACTCTCACGTCTATGGATGCTGCCACTTCAGCCATGTGCTGGGGTGGTGGCGTTACATAGATGATGTTTTTTTGATATGGGTGGGCGCCGCAGAGGACCTCATGGCTTTCCACTCATTCCTGAATGGGATTGACCCCAGCGTCAAGTTTACCTTGATCTACTCACATGAGAGAATACAATTTCTTGACACTGAGGTGATTATTCAGGGAGACACCCTGTCTACTGACCTCTTTGTGAAACCTACGGACAAAAACACTATTGTCAGATATGAGAGCCACCACCCGCGGCCAATGATTAAGTCCCTCCCATACAGTCAGATGTTACGAGTGGCCAGGATAGTTGAGCCAGGTCCAACCAGGGACCAACGGCTAGCCGAGATGGCTAAAAAATTTCGATCTAGAGGTTATCCTAAAAAGCTTGTCAGGGAAAGTATTACCAAAACTGTAGTGAGGATGAAGGATGGTGACCCAGTCAAGTCTAAGATTTCCACACCAAGGATACCGTTAGTTACAGACTATTGTACTAGTAGCCCTCGGCTATCCACTATTGTCAGAAAGCACTGGCCGATTTTGGCCAGTGGTTTTGACCATATAGACGAATTCAAGACACCGCCATTATGTTCCTTTCGGAGAAGCCGAAATCTAGGTGACAAATTGGTTAGAACAGATGTTGGATCCAGGAAGGTTGACTGCAGCACGTATTTTGGCTCCACACGGAGGGGCTGCTATCCGTGCTGTAGTTGTGTCAATTGCCCCTATATGATTAAGGGTGACTCTTTTGTCAATCCAGCCACTGGGAAAACAGTCTGTATTAAACAATACCTTACATGTGATTCATCCTATGTTGTTTACCTGCTAACCTGTCCTTGTGGACTTTGGTATGTCGGGGAAACAACCTGGGATGTCAAAACAAGGTTGAATCAACATAGATATACCATAAGGAAGAAGAGGCTGGACTTACCTGTTCCCAAGCACTTTACAGATGTAGGCCATCAAGAACGGGATTTAAAATTTAGGATTCTAGAACAAGTGCCCTTACCCAGACGGGGTGGGGACAGGACGACACGTCTGAAAAGAAGGGAGCTCTACTGGATTTACGAGTTGAAGACTCTTAAACCAGCAGGGCTCAACGTTGATTTTAGGGTGGTTTGATGTCTCTGTTTATGTTGTATGTCTGTTTCCCTATATGTATGCTTGTTGATGTGGGTTGTCCGAGTGATGTGTGGTGTCCCATGATTTGTCTTATTTGTGGGGTTCTGGGAAATTGAGCCTCTTCTCTCTTGTGTAAGGTCATATACAAGTGCAATTGCTATAGTTTAAGCTAATAATTAATATTGTTTTTATATTTATCACTTCTTTGTAGATCAAAGTGACACTTTATTTTACAATGGATGGCAAGTTTGGGCACTGGAGGACGGCAGGACTGGAACGGCGTTTCAACATCTACACAAGCTTTTTGATCGCTGGGTTGTGGAGGGGCGGATGTCGGGGACCCGCATCTGTGGGTGGTGCTTGGTGACGCAGGCGCTCTGTGGCAGCGAATTTCCATATTACACGCACGATGGGGATGGTGAATTCATGTATTGTGTGACTGCATCTACTTGGCTCTCCTATTGGGGATGCTGTGACAAGGTGTTAACTTATGGGCACACCTGTGTTCACGAGATACCCCATATTTTGCTGCCTCTGATTGTATTTTATATGGAGGCCGCATACTCGGAGAGCTGAAGTGTGAATGGAGATGGTAGATGGACCTGAACGTGTATAACATTTGGGGATGAGGCGGCATCATGTGGAAGTGGTGTGTGCCACAGATTTGGATTGGTCCGCTGTACCCCCCTTTGCTACGTTGCTGTAGCTCTATAAGTAAAGTTTGACAGGTCCGCTGCCTAGTGATGATATCATGTGACTCCTCACATGATCGCTGTGTATGCCGTTTGACTGCCCGCCCAGTGTGGGGAATGAGCATGCCCAGTTCGCCTGTGTTGCCGTGTGGCCATATTGGATGTGGGCCGCCGATCTCCGCATACCCAGAACAGCTCGCGGGATGAAGCTAGTCTCGCGCATGCGCAGTGCCGAGTTCCGGATGCCGAACAGGTCCTGCGATCTTCCGCTGCACATGGGACATCCAGAAGTAAATATGTTAAAGATTTTACTGTTTTGTCATTAACACAATTAGGGGCACCTGGCACTGATGATTGCCTTATGATATGTATCACAATCATGTAGGTGGATGTTTTTTAAGTATTATTGGTGACACTGTTCTATATATAATACAGTGTTTGAACGCACTGTGTACAATTTCACTTTATGATGTCATGTTCACTGGAATATTTTACAGTTTTTGATATAATTGATGTTTAATCATGTAATGAGATGGTTGTAAATTTGTATGCTTTATAAGCACCTGATGTTGCACTGATCACTATGGCTTGACAAAGGCTCCAGTGAGAGAGCTGAAACGTTGCTGTCCACATATGGGTCAATAAACACCCTTTTTTTCACGGATAACTTGTGTGCTGCCTTGGATTTTTCCTTCTGTATATCTAATTTGGACCAGGTCCCGTGGCCCTTTTCAAGGTATTGCACCTGTTGATACATTGTGTGCTGCTCTTCTATTTTTTATTTTATATATATATATATATATATATATATATATATATACACACAAAACAAACACAGATTGGTCACTTACCTTTCTACTTGGAGGCTGCAGGAGAGGAGCAGTCAGGAGGCATGGAGGAGGAGGGGGAGCACCGCTGAAAGCATGCCGAGAGGTTTTTTCTTCCTGACCTCTGCTCTGCATGCTTCCTTCTGAGCGCGAACCTGGCAGCATCAATCAAGTCAGCAGGCACGTGTGTGGAGCCCGCTCCTCATTGGCTTAGCGTGCCTGCTGACGTGAAATGCTGCTGCCCTGCGGTCCTCCTGAGCCTGCACACCCGACAGATAAGTAAATAAACAGAGGGGTGGGGAGCCCGGGCCACCTCAATGACGGCCCATTGATTCATAGTAGGAATAGTTTTGCAGAGTAGCTTCTTTATCAAACGTGGAAGCTTTTATTAAAAATAGTGTGGTATAAACCATACAGACAGTCCATGTCTATGTAGTGTCCCACTACGTAAGGGTGGGCACTACTAAGGGTCATGTTGCCCCACCTCCTGTGGGAAATTGCTATTGTGTTTTGTTTTGCATTGTCATGCATATTTTCATGTTATCTCCTGTGTACCAGGCCTGCTAGGGGTGTAGTTTCTCCTCCCAAGCTGTAGAGGGAGCTAGGGAACCCCCTAGTATATATATATATAGTTAGGCCCAGACAGGAAAGGGAGTTCAGTCCAGTCCAGGAGGCTAAGTAGCTCAGTCTAGCCTTCCTGAGGTTCCTGAGTAAGCAAAGCTCAGAAGTTAACTCAGGAGAAAAAGTTGCCTCCTGAAGATATCTAGCACCTGGAAAAGTACAGTGCAGAGCCACTTTTATCCAGCTAAGTAGAAAGCTGAAGGGCAGAAGGATATTTACAGCAAGAGGATTTATACCAGAGGAAAGTTTTCCCTACCCAAGGATAAAGCCAGCTATAGGGCATACGGGCCTTGGAGAAAGCCAGACAGGATCTGAGGAAAATACAGCCTGATCTGTAAGTGTTATTTCCTCTTAGTATCTTGCAAAGACTTTGCCTGCCACTTATGTGAAGCCTGCCTGTGACCAACATTGTACATGTGGAACTAACTGAAACCTGTAAATAGTTGAACTGTTAAGTAAAAAGAAGTTCTGGTTCACTGCAACTTTGTGTACCTCAATTATTCCTACAACAAATCGGTGTGCCACCGTTACCGGCACTGGCGTCACGAACTATAAGGTATCTTGCCACCGGCACATTAAACTTCCAACACCCAAGGCACCTCACCTACCACCTGGCCTGGTCCCTATACACAGAGAGTGCCCCAGAGAATTCATGTGCCAGCCATCCATCACTGCTGTACGCCTGCCCAGGGTAAATAAAAACTGTGAGTACCAAGAGCAACCCTCGGTTTGTTAACTACCCCTGTGACCTCATATTCGCTCACCCTGCAGGACTGGCGTACTGCATCTACGCGTTTCGGATCCCCTAATACTGATCCTTACTCATGACCACAAGGGGACTGCATTTACACAGGATTTTAAATAGTAGCCAGCTGAAAGTAAAATCAGGTGGCTGTAATTATCTATGTAACACCCTCATACGGCCGTCAAACACGTATACATAAAAAACTGCTTAAAAAGAGTTACAAGTCAATACTGAAGGATCAAATCATGTTTTCGGTTTAAGCCTTTAGGGACACAAGATTACATGCAGAAGATCCAATATAATTCTCTATTTAAAAGTTTCCTCCTGTAATCTCCACCCCGAACAGGAGGATTATCCCTCTCCAATCCTTGAACTTGCATACGTGTAATATCGCCCCCATGTGCCGCCGCATAATGTGAACTGATTGCAGAGACATTCCTAGTTTTAACATCGGGAATGTCAGAAATATGTCTGCAGATTCTAGTTTTTAGCCTATTGGTAGTGCAACCGACATATTGGAGGCGGCATAACGAGCATGTAATGCAAAATACAACAAAGCTAGTATTGCAGTTGATATTAGAGTTGAGCGAACACCTGGATGTTCGGGTTCGAGAAGTTCGGCCAAACTTCCCGAAAATGTTCGGGTTTGGGATCCGAACTCGACCCGAACCCCATTGAAGTCAATGGGGACCCGAACTTTTCGGCCCTAAAAAGGCTGTAAAATAGCCCAGGAAAGGGCTAGAGAGCTGCAAAAGGCAGCAAAATGTAGGTAAATCCCCTGCAAACAAATGTGGATAGGGAAATGAATGACTTTTTTTTAACAAAAATTTTTAATTAACCAATATCAATTGGAGAGAGGTCCCATAGCAGAGAATCAGGCTTCATGTCATAGCAGAGAATCAGGCTTCATGTCACCCACCACTGGAACAGGCCACTGTGAGATATTTAGGCCCCGGCACCCAGACAGAGGAGAGAGGTCCCATAGCAGAGAATCAGGCTTCATGTCACACACCATTGGAACAGGCCAGTTTACGATATTTAGGCCCCTGGCACCCAGACGGAGGACAAGTTCATTCAACTTTGGGTTGCCCCGCAATATAATGGTAAAATTAAAAAGAGGATTGAATGAAGAAGTGCTTTGGAGTACAAGAATATATGGTTAAGGGGAGGTAGTTATAAATGTCTAATCTGCACAAGGGATGGACAGGTCCTGTGGGATCCATGCCTGGTTCATTTTTATGAACGTCAGCTTGTCCACATTGGCTGTTTTGTCTGTAATGACGCCCCCTGCCGTGCTGAATACACGTTCAGACAAAACGCTGGCCGCCGGGCAGGCCAGCACCTCCAAGGCGTAAAAGGCTAGCTCTGGCCACGTGGACAATTTGGAGACCCAGAAGTTGAATAGGGCCGAACCATCAGTCAGTACGTGGAGGTGTGTGCACACGTACTGTTCCACCATGTTAGTGAAATGCTGCCTCCTGCTAACACGTTCCGTATCAGGTGATGGTGCAGTTAGCTGTGGCGTGGTGACAAAACTTTTCCACATCTCTGCCATGCTAACACTGCCCTCAGAGGAGCTGGCCGCGACACAGCTGCGTTGCTCGTCCTCTGCCTTCGCCTTGGGCTTCCACTTGTTCCCCTGTGACATTTTGGAATGCTCTCAGTAGCGCGTCTACCAACATGCGCTTGTACTCGCGCATCTTCCTATCACACTCCAGTGCAGGAAGTAAGGTGGGCACATAGTCTTTGTACTGGGGATCCAGCAGGGTGGCAACCCAGTAGTCCGCACACGTTAAAATGTGGGCAACTCTGCTGTCGTTGCGCAGGCACTGCAGCATGTAGTCGCTCATGTGTGCCAGGCTGCCCTGAGGTAAGGACAAGCTGTTCTCTGTGGGAGGCGTATCGTCATCGTCCTCCGTTTCCCCCCAGCCACGCACCAGTGATGGGCCAGAGCTGCGTTGGGTGCCATCCCGCTGTGAACATGCTTCATCCTCATCCTCCTCCACCTCATCCTCGTCCTCCATGTCCTCCAGTAGTGGGCCCTGGCTGGCCACATTTGTACCTGGCCTCTGCTGTTGCAAAAAACCTCCCTCTGAGTCACTTCTAAGAGACTGGCCTGAAAGTGCTAAAAATGACCCCTCTTCCTCCTCCTCCTCCTCCTCCTCCTCCTCCTCCTGGGCCACCTCCTCTTCCATCATCGCCCTAAGTGTTTTCTCAAGGAGACATAGAAGTGGTATTGTAACGCTGATAACGGCGTCATCGCCACTGGCCATGTTGGTGGAGTACTCGAAACAGCGCAACAGGGCACACAGGTCTTGCATGGAGGCCCAGTCATTGGTGGTGAAGTGGTGCTGTTCCGCAGTGCGACTGACCCGTGCGTGCTGCAGCTGAAACTCCACTATGGCCTGCTGCTGCTCGCACAGTCTG